>NW_009704882.1:9456-18275 GCF_000703405.1 Apaloderma vittatum
CGTTGTGCCCAGCCCAGGCATGGCAGGGGCTCAGCTCCCCCCTCTCGCCAGCTGAGGAAGGATTTTGGTCAAATCTCTGCCTGTAACAGCTTTCCATTGGTGCTTTGGAAGCACCCGAGGGCCCTCGAGGCAGCGCTGTGCTCAGGGCAGCACAAGCATCAGATTAATTCGTGCCCCAAAGCATTCCCAGACTTTCGGTCCTGGCGCACGTGTGGCAGCAATCAGGAGCCTTCGTGCTCCTGCAGAATCTCCTCTGGGAAATAACAAGAGCCCAGCGGCTCCTGCGTTGCCCGAAGCTGCAGAGACAGATAGTGCAGGCACGGGGCAGGAGGAGCACGACGAGTTCCCCAGATAGACCAGTGGGATAACTGGGTCAGGCTGGCTCCATGAAGGGTGACTTCACCTGGAAGAGACAGCAAGCCGTACTCCTCCCAGCTGACAAAAGATTAATTTCCTAGTTAAGGCAGAGGTGAGTTTGGACCATGGGTGTAGAGGTGTAATTTTTCACTATCTGTCCATTAAAGCTTGTTTGTCTCCGAACACCGATTCCGAGATTGATGGACTAATTACATCCTGTCTGACTTGGAACATAATTGATGCGTGTAAATGCAATGCTCAGTCCTGAACAGGTTTTCCATTTGATGTATTGCAAACCAGAACCAAACCCTCTGAAATTTATTAGGGATGGAAAAACTGGTTGCAATATTGCATGATAAAAGATTTGGATAAGCGTCTCGCTGCAAAACAACTCCACCTGGGATAATTTCTGCTCCATGCTTGTTGATCTGATGCACACTCCCTCCTTCCCTGCACTTCAGTTTTTTCACGGTATATTGCACGCATCACCTTGTAACTTGGCACTTCCACAGCAATCATATCTCGTCACGCTTGAAATGCAACAAAATCCTAACTATACTGTTTTGGTTTTTTTCTTATTTTCAGAGTGATAACAGCTATGACTACTTATCTGTGGAAGAGAAAGAGCGTTTGATGTTTTTAGAAGAAACTATTGGCTCGCTTGGCGCAGAGGCAGACAGCGGGGTCTCTACTGATGAGACCGACTACGCGGAGCCCTCCAAGCTGCCCAGGACGTGGCCAAAGAGAGACTCCGCTCCTCGGGGTAAGCTGGATTTCAGCAGTGTTTGCTGAAAAGCCACACTAACAGCTTAGCCTGAGAGGATCCTTTTATTTCCTTCATCAAAACAAATCCTTCATGGCTACTCCACATCTCTCTCTTTGCCTAGATTTGGAGAACGGGGCTCCCCCTCCGAGTGCAGGCCAGCAGTGTGCAGCTGAGCAGAACAGTGGCAAGAGCATCTCTGCCTTCTCCAGCTCAGCTCCAGCAGCAGGTCCAAGCCCAGGCTATTACAGTCTTCCAAGGAGTGTCCCTGTAGCAAACGGAGCTTCTGACAGCAAAGCGACTGTCCGCACAGTGGAGGGCCCAGCACCAGGAGATAAATCTTCACAGGAGATGGCCAAGGACAACAGGCTTGACCAAGCCAACACCAGAAGCCAGATGAAGTCCCTCGGATCTTTGATTATCCAGCCTCCAGATCCCTTCCAGGATGACCTGGTGAGCCATGAGTGGTCACGAAAGAGTCGCTCAGATGCCAAGAGGGAAACAGCCAAGGAGACCAAGACTTGGACTTCATGGGTCCAACCAGAGAAACCCACATTGGAAGAGACACCTCAGGAGCCCGATGCCAAGCGTGGGCCACCAACTGCCCCCAAACCACGAAAATTGCCACCAAATATTATCCTGAAAACCAGCAAAATCAGCTCAGTGCCGCTTGCCACGGAGCCCAGCCAGAAGGTAAAAGCACCACTTCCACCCTCATCTGGATCTCAGCCCAGCTCTGCCAGCGATGTCACTGTTGAAAAGGTGAATTCAGGGCACCTTGACCCCAAGGAGAGGGAGAAAGCTCGACGGGAGGCGTTGGAGAAGCTTGGACTGTCACAGGACAGGAGGGAGCCCAGCACCCACCTTCAACCTATCCCACATTGCCAGCCAAGAGAGATGCCATTCTCCGACTCCGGGGAGCCCGAGGCAAGCTGTGGGGCAGCAGAGAGGTTGGTGCCGGGTACCCGGCCCATGACCTTCAAATCCAACACCCTGGAGCGCTCCGGCGTGGGGCTGGGCAGCTACATGGCCAACGCCAAGGAGCAGAATGTCAAGACCAGCAGTTCCTTGGGCAAGATGTCCTTCATCGAGCGGCTTGCCCCGAGCTTCCTTAGGAACAGCCGCCCCCGGCCACCATCTCTCGGGGCAGGGAGGGACTTGGCTGGTCTGAAGGAGCCCGGGCAGGCGGAGCAGGAGAAGAGCAAGCGGCGATCCCACCCGCTGCAGAGCTTCACCAGGCCACCCCGCTCCTGTGTCAGCGTCAAGATTTCCCCCAAGGGCGCGACCGACGAGAACCGCAGAGAGGCGCTGAAGAAGCTCGGTCTGCTGAAGGAATAGCTGCACCGCTGCAGAAAATGGGGCTTTTCACCCCAGATCCAGGTGCCTTCACTGCCTGCCCTCAGGCAGCACAACCATAAGTGTCTGCTGCTGTGATCTCCCACTCCAGCATCTCGGGAGCGGTACCACGAGAGGCGCTTGGAGCTTCGCACCAAATAAAGTAACACCGCATGTACACGTGTATATTTTGTATATAGCAAGTGTATATGAGCTATTTATAGAAAGCACGGGGTATACTCTCCTACAAGGTCTTTAACGCATTTGGGGATTCATCACAACAGGGAAGCTGTGGAATTGGGGGTTTGGCTTATTTTAAAAGGGGTGCACATGGATAAAGCCTCTTGGGGGCAAACTGCAGGACTCTGCTGCTCCTTTAGGATTTTAAGATTTTTTGTTTGTTTGTTTTTAACTTTATCAAAGCTTCTGAGGCCTGAGCATTCAGCTGCGCCACGAGTGCCTCCCAAAAGCTACCGCTGCCACATACAGAACTGTCAGGCCAAGGGGCACGGGAGAGGTTGGACGGCTGCACAGACATCCTCCTCCACTACCCTGCTCTCATATCCAGCCCTACAGCTAGATACAGCTCTTAGAAGACACACAAACATCCACCTTCATCGTAAAGTGACAGTTACGAAGCGACAGACTCTGCCTTGGTGGCAGAACCAGAAGTGCTGCCCAAAATAAGAGAGATGCCAAGCCTGAGACCATGCCATTTCGTTCTCTTTCAAACTCTCCTCGCACCTTTCAGACCCAGCTCATGCTGTCAGTGGTTCCGCTGCACACCTTTTACAACAGAGGTGGTTTACTTCTGGAATAAACTTGTATATGATCAGAAAATGACTGTGTAGTACAGATTTATGTTGAGCCAAAACTCTGGTGAAGCTAAATAAAGAGTTTTAACCTTGAGTATGTCTTGACTTGAGGAGTGTGGGTGAGGCAGGCAGCAGCCGGGCATTGCAAATGAAGAGTCTGAACCAGAGACTTGGGCTTCCTGCAACCCAGCACCCACACGAGATGAGACTTTGTCTAAGTGCTTCCAGTACAAGAAGCACTTGCCAAGTCTTCCATAGCACTGCCAGACTGGGACGGGTGACACGGGACCTCCCACTGCTCCAATGGATCCCTTCCAACCTGCACCATCCCCTGGGGCTGTGGGGACATCTCCCACAGCAGCCGTGTTTGCTGAAAAGCCACCCTGACAGCTTGGCATGAAAGGATCCTTTTATTTCCTTCACGAAAACAGATCCTTCATGGCATCCTGGCTTTCAGTGTTGGACATCTTAGAGACTCTGCTTAATAAAGCAAGCGTCTTTGTTGCTAACAGGCAATTTAATTTCAAAACTAATGTAGGCTTTCTTTAGTGGGAGGGGCTGACCTATGGAGGCAATTGCACTAAACAATTTACTGATGTTAATTAACTGCTTGCAGCATTGAGATAAAGTTGCACTCGGTCGTTTTCATCACTGACCTTGCAGTGCAATCAGCTTTTCAAGACAGTGTTGTGAATAGTAAACAGGCTCACACTGACAAGACCCAGAGCCAGGCTCTCCCAACAGGCATCAGTGGAGCTTTGGTTTTGCATGGAAAGGAGGGGAAAGCACCCTTCTGCAAAAGCTGCATCACTTCACAAACCCTGGCAAAATAAAGGTGTGCACAAGTGGAGGGAAGAGTACTGACCTACATAAAGAATCCAAGGAACGCGCGAAAACCGAGTCTGATTAGCTACACTTCATGAAAGCAGAGAAATGCTTGTTTGTAGTTAAGCAATAAACTAAATTAGTTTTGGGCTGGCCAGCAGTAACAAAAACCTGTACATCGAGGAGTAAACTAGGAGAAGCAGCACGGGCTGAGGTCTGACCGAAAACTCAACAAACAGTGTTGGTTCCAAAAGGGTGAAGGAGCCTGGAGTGTTATTATCTCCTCCAGCCTGAGTCCAGTTCCTCATTTGAAGCCCGGAGCCAGGTTGGCAGTGGCCAGGCAGTTCTGGTGGGCTGCATGCCATGGGTAATAACTGCAGCCCAGAGCCTCTCAGCCGGGGTAGGGGTGGCTCTAACCCCAGCACGGGTGTCCCAATACACCTGGGTTGTAATGAACGTGGCCAGAGCTGTGGTCCCCACCATGCAATCGGGTCCACGTGGCTTTTGGAAAGTGCCCCTGGGCTAATGAGTGGCCAAAAAGCAAAGGGGCTGCTCTGCCCTTACAGCCTGGGTGCTCACATCCAAGTCATCCTCACCCCCTCTTCCCTCAGCTGCCTGCTTGTACCCAGGCAGGGGCCACCCTGCCCAAAGTAGGGGGCAGAAGAAGCAGCTTGGTTTTAGGAAGCTGCTCCCAGATGCTGTGAAAAGCTCCGTGGAGCTGAGAGGTGGTAGGAAGCAGAGTCACGTGTCTGCTCTTGCATAAGGTCTCAGCCCAGGCGCCACACAGCCCATGGAGATAAACACCGTTTCTAATGGCTGCAAACGTATCTAGCCTGTAAAATGTCATATTTTGTTTGCAGGATTAAACAGCAATGCCTCCTTCTGGAGCGGGGCTTGCCCGTGGTCAGTGATTCAAGCCAGAGGACCCAGCAGCAGCAGCAGAAGCACTTCACCCTGTGCAAAGGTGCAGATCTGCAGTTCATTCCCAGAGGAATGACCCCGATCTCCTGTGGCTGTTGTTTTAATTTGTTTTCTTTTGCTTCCTTTCCACACCAGCCAAGCCACACGCACAACTTCTTTTAATCGCTCTGCCCCATTATAGCGTAATAAGCAATCTCTGCAAGCAAGATTTCCGCTTGGAAGTCTAATCATGCTTGACGTGTATGTTACGCTGCATGACTCCCTGTTTTTTACTAAAGCCAAGGATTGGAAGAGAATGCTTTGTTTCCAAAACAATCTGGTTTTAAGATAAGTTAAAGTTCTGTTTCAGGCCAAAAAAAATGCTTTAAGAGGGACCTTAATGCTCTCCTCTTTTCTCATTAGATAAAGGTGAGATTACCTCCGCGACCATGATAGTCATGTATCTACCTTACGCAAGTGATGCGCAGAAAGACAGAGCATTAAGTAATGTAACGCTGGAATCAGCAGCTGGTTAAAAGGGCTGCTCAGAGGAGAGGAACATGAAAATGCTGAAAATGCACCATTAAACCACGCAAGAGCTGGATTCAGAGGGCTGACCCCTTCACTCAGAGCTTCATCTTCTATCTTCCTCTCTTCTTTCATGTACACTGTGCTCTGGCTGCCTTTAAAGTCAAGCATTTGCACTTGAAAGCCAAAGCCCAAGGAGGATCGAAGCGCTAGGTGGGAACCTCTCTGCTGCCTGCCTGCACACCAGGCGGGTTGGAGCCTGCCAGCCGACCTGGGCAGCACCAGGTACCCCGTTTTTTTTTTTCAGGAGGAGCCAGGAGGCAGCGTCACTCACACCAGCCCTACGTTTACAGTCACCCAGACAACTGCTCCCCTGCCCTGGCCCATTGGAGTACTCCCTCCATGCCAGGCAGCAAGGACCACAGGGATTACACCCCTCCTGCTCTGATGTAACCCATAATCCACAGACTCAAAGAAGAGGCTTACCTTTGCTCCAGCCCAGTCCACGTCACTCATCAGCAGAGTCTCCAGTAAGCCGTTCCCTCAGCCCGTGGGATCCCCAGATGTAGGAGCAGCCAAAACAGCCCCAATTTGCAGACTGGCAGGAGCCCGAGTAGTGTGATGAGCCTCCCTTTTATGGGTGATGAGCTGGTGGGCCATCAAATGAGCTACCACAGCTGAGCTCCTCCAGCCCCCCAGCACAGGTGATGCTGGAGCCACAGTGATGGCTGCTCCTCAAACAGTTCCTGCCTATTAACGGCTTTTGGGGGCATCTGGGAGACAGATGGGAGAAAAAGAGGAGAAAAAAAATTCAACCTTGAGGTTCAGGCAAATTCCAGTGGAGTTCCCTGGGTACCTCTGAAAGCAGATTTTGTATTTCTTAATTCTGGGCATAATTTGCATGATTTGTGCCTGGAAGGCAAAATCATATCAGACCCCAACCAAAAAAAACAAACACAAACAGCCATGAAGAGAGATCATAATATTTAAGAATAGCCAGAAGAGTTGATAAATGTACACTCAGTGCCATAATGCAGATTACACACACTGTGTTTACACGGTGCAGCGTTGTTAGAAAAGACCAACGAAAACACTCAGCTTTGCATTTTGCATGGAGTATTCATCTGCTTCTTAACTATCAGTCCCATCCCGGCTCAGACATATCATTTCCATGTCTACATGAGCCTGTCGAGACCTACTGTCCCAATTAAAAGCGTTCTTGCACACATCTTTCATTACAAAGATCAATTTCAGGAGAAGTGGTGTGTTGAATCCTGATGGTATCAAAGAACATCAGTTGTATGGGGCCACAGTCTCCAGGAGAAATTGGTTGCCTTAATAACAGACTTTGTCACCGCGCACCAGCTTCAGCGTGCGAGTTGCAGGCAGCCTTGGGGCTGGTGTCCCGCAGGAGGTTGTGTTGGTTACTGCTGGCCCCATACGTCTGCAGAACAGCTGGAGAACATCAAACCTGGGCCCTGAGTCCCAGGGTCCCACTGGAACCGCTTCGACTCTGTGGGAGAAAACAGGAGATAACTGAGGACTTTTAACCACGTCTCAGTGGGGTTTGGGCAGTAACCGGTAGCGGAGGCTCTGCCCTGGTCATTTACAGTTATTAATAATGAAAAAAAAAACATGGCAGACTCTCGAGCATAGGAGCAACATTCCCTGAAGATCAGTGTCCTCTCAGCTGCCCTCAGCCAAGGGTTGGCTGATGCACAGGGCTCGTGCAGCGCGTGTCCTTAGACGGATCCGAGTTCTGCTCACATCAACACCAGGAGTAGCCAGCACGATGCTTGTCCGTGCTCCGGACAATCTGCTGCAGGATTTGACACACTGCACTCTGTGTTTCTCTCGGTTACCTCCCCCCCCCCCATGCTGTTCTTTGCTTCTAATGGAATTTTAAAAGGAGAAAGGCAGACGCACCCCCAGAGCTTGTCACTGCCACTCCCACGTGTGTGGTGAGCACTGAAGAACTAACAACCTCGGGTACACACAAGTCAGACAGCAAAGACAAGCTCCACCAGAGCGTTCAAGCCTTCTGCTGCCAACTTCTGCTGTGTTCAAACCACAAGGGGTTTCCTGGTTTGGGTTTGTTTCTCTTTACTTCCCAGCGATGCAAATTTACCCGATGTCTTAAAACCAAACTAGGTCCGACCTTCCTCATCGCTGCTCTTAAAACCCTTGCTCTGGCTCTGCTCAGCACCCCCAGCTGAGCCTTGGTGAGCTGCTGGACTGCCCTGGGCAGGGCAGGGTGTGAGCTACTCCTGCTTTGTTTCCAAATACCTTTTAACTTTGAAGTGCAGCAAGGGGCAGAAAGGGTCACTGTTGTCCCTTGCGCAGGGGTTTATGCGCAGTGATAACAGGCTTGTTCCAAGAACACTGCCCTGGCTAGAGTTTAATCATTAACTCCTCTGGGTACTGCAGAACGAGCAGGGGTTGTTATAATTTATCAATACCAATGCTGACTGCAGACAAGCTGTGCTGAGATCCCAACACCTACACGTTGGTAAAACCTGCAGGTGCAGAACCCCAGCGTGATGCCCGGTGCTGCAGGGTGCCCACCACGCTGCTCGCTTGGGCTGGTCGCAGGGAGGAGAATCACGAGCCAACATGTGTTCCATATAAGAAGGAAGAGCAATTTCCTTAACAAGCATAGCCTGGAAGAGCAAACTCTGAGATTTATCTGAATGTTAACACTTCTTTAGCAGAAGGAGGAAGCAGCTATGGATAAGGTTGCTTAGAATCATCTCTGTCAAAGACAACCTGCCCCCACCCAAAATACCCTGCCACCTCCGTGCTCTTCAGAGCAACAGGCACACCTCCTGTGTGGTGTCCTTCCCTCCCTTCCAGATGGGTGCATTATTTTCCCCCTTTCTACCAGCTGAGTGGTGGCTCGTGTCCCTTTCAATAACGTGAGGGAAATGCAGAGCCCAGAGCCGGGTACCCGGAAAGGTCTGGAATCAGCACCCAAAAAAACCCAGCAAAATAACTCGCTAGAAGAGACGCTTTCCAGCTGCAGCCTGGGGAACAGCTGGATGTCCTCCTGGTAACGGATCCACAAGAAAACTAGCAGAAGGTAGCTCAGTGTGCTTGGGGTTACAGGGCAAACGGTCCAGCCTGCTCCAGGGGCCAACTCTGGAGCTCCGAGGAGAACAGCCTCTTTGCCCGGCTTTTAGAAACTAGATGTGAACTGCGGAGAGAGCGGAAGAACTTGGATAACGCGCCTACCGAGCCCTGGAGACTGAGCAAAGGGCTCTTAACCGTTCCCTTGCCCGGCTGTCCCTGCTCAGGAC
>NW_009704883.1:0-6086 GCF_000703405.1 Apaloderma vittatum
CTTTCATGGAACAGCGATAACCACTTGTGTTCGGGAAAGAGCGCTTCCCCGGGATGTTTGTCCGAGCAGTGTGTGTTAATTGATCGGATGAGGAGCAGCAGCGTGAAGCCACAAGCCTTTGCTCTGCCGTGGCCGGTCTCCACGCTCTCACCCTGTATCGTTCCCCCACTCTCACCGTCTGTCCTTCCCTCGCTCTAACTTTCTGTCGTTGCGCCCGGGGAGCGGTCCTTGCCCCCAGCGGGGATGCTCTCACGGCTCCTGGACACGCTCGGATGCGGCAGCGCCGTTGGTGACTGATCCGATAGTACTGGGAACACGGTCTCTCTCTTCTCTGAGCACTTGAGGAAACTCTTTTAGATGAAGGGAGCCCACAAAATGCCTGATTCCACCATTCCAGTTCTTGCTCTCAGTGCTTAATGTTTTAGTGAGTTATCTTAACAGGAGGCTCATCTTGCAGAGCGCTGTGGCACACAACTAAAAAACTTGGAAGATGACTTCCTAGCTTTTATTTATTTATTTATTGGATCTGGTCCTTAGAATTGATGATTCGGTAGTGCAGCACACCATCTTGGGCATGGGGCTCTTAGCATGCTTATTGCAAGCATAAATAAAATTATCTCTTTTTTTTTGCAATTAGATCACTTTTTTTTTCTTTCTTTTTCCCAAGTAAGCCAGTGCATTCATCTCAGTTTGAGGAACTGCCCAAACTAGGATTTCTTGCAGAACAGGTTTAAAAAGAGATCTGATTGCCTGGAGCATCTTTATGAGTAAATTTGTTGAGTACCTTTCATGAGAGTTTCCTATCTGGCTCTGCATCAGTAGTTTGATGTAGTGAAATCTCAGCTGTCTAGTGAGATGCCCTGTCTTCCTCTGCTTTTTTCGGCTGGCCTGTGGCTCAGCCCAAGGGAGGGTTGTCTTTGAAGATACTTCTTGTGTCTGCTGGTCACTGCTCTGCAAAACTAAATAGGGTTGCAGAGCTTAGGACTCAGCGGCATTGGTGTGAAGGGGTGTGAAGCTCAGTGGTCTTGTGGGGGTGGATTATTTTCCTCCAGAGTAATCCTAACTAAATCCTGGATGGAATTTTCCCCATTATAAGAAGTTTAGTTGAAATTCAGGAGTGGTTTCATTAAATGTATCAGAATCAAGGAGCAGACCGAGTTTCTTCCAGTCTTACTGGGTGATTTGCCCCAGCAACTGGAAGGATCGGGGCTAGCAAGAGCATCTTCAGGTCTTTCCTTTGCCCAATTCGGGAAAGACTGTGCTGAATCAAGCACAGCAAAGACTTCTGTTTGGAAAATCCTGTGTGTTTTTAGTCTGACTCAGAAAGCTCAAGTTTCAGTCCAAAATTGAAGGGCTTCACAAAGCTCTATTTTCACAACAAGCCTGGAAAGGGTTTTGAGTTGCTCCAAAGTGGAAAGAAATGCTTCTTTGGAAACGTCAAAAGTTGCCACCAGGAGGAATGTCACCCCACGGCCAGCCACAGAAGTGTGGGCTGCTTTGCTTATGGCACCCAGTGGAAGAAGGAGACCTGGGTTTTCATTCAGGTATTGCCATTACTAAGTAAACTCTCAAAAATCCAGCAGTCAGGAATGGAGGTAAATATTATCCTATTTCCATACAGACAGGCAAGTGAAGCTGTAGGAGAGCCAGGGCTGGGTAGCCAGGGCACGAACACAAGTGTTTGCTTTATAAAGCCCATTATTTTTGCTGTGTTACCCTGTGCACCGTTGCCAGAGCAGCAGCTCTCAAGAAGCAGCTTTGGGCTGTGTTGTAGGGTTTGGAAGTGTCAGTGTTAATCTCTCTGCAAATTTTAACTGGGTCGAACAAGTTATGTTTTACTTTATATTACCTATTTATGTTTTGAGCTTTTGCAATATCCAGGAGCTGGAATATAAGTGCTGCATGTAAACAAGGAATGAAATGCCTGGGTATGTGGTAACAGCCAGGAAAAAAACAACACCACAGAAAAACCCACAACCCTCCCCCCAAAAAAGCTAAGAAGGCTCTTGTTTAGTATGAATGAGCCCAAGCAGCCTGGGTGAATGAGAGTCATAGAGAAAGCCCAAGGCTCAGTGCTCCCGGGTTAGAGTTAACCACCTTGCCGGCAGCAGAGACCCGTCAGTGCGGGGCTCTGACACAGTCAGGCTTTAGTGCTGACTGAAAATTACTGACAGGACCTACTTATCCTCTTTTGCTTTTAGCCTAGGGCAAGCTAAGTTTTCCTCCAGCTGTCCAGCTTGATTCACTGCTTCCTGCACCCACAGCCTAGCCCTGCATGGGAGCAACCCAGGCAGCCACCACTTTTGATTTTTTGGATGCAATATTCACATAGGATACAGGAAAATCCCTTTTCCAAAGCTCTGGGGGCAGAAAGTTCTTGGGACAGGAGAAAACTCAGTGCAGCTCTTCAGCAGCGAGTCTGTGCAATCTGCAGATGATACCCAGCATGGTGCAATAGTGTCTGCGGATGTAACTGAAAATAGAGGCCTGACAATGCTATTATTGATATTTGGGTGGGAAAAAAATATCAGACTCAGAGTTTAAGCCTGAGGCATTTCATTTGGAGTGTATAGCCTCTGTGCTGAATCCTCGGTTGAAGATCTGTTTAATCAGTTATTGACAGTAGAAGTTAATAACTGCACACAGGGGAGCTGGGGCATTGGTGGTATTGAAGGGCACATTCATAGCCACAGGCGTGCTTAAACAAGCTGCTGCATTCAAAGCCAATGCCACTGATGTTTGCTTCGTCTTAACTTGTGTGTTTCCACTTCATTTTAACCCCCAAATAGTGGGTTTTGCGAGCAAAACTCGCTCAGTACTGCTTGTGCTGCTGGCCACCAACAATCCAGGATCGAAGAGCATCACTGCTGCCCTGGGTGTTGCTGCCTTGCTGGGCGCAGAGCCTCTGCCGGCATCGCGGGCAGGGAGAGCCCTTGGCCTTGGCCTTGGCCTTGGGGTCTGCTGGCCTTGGACCTGCCCCACTGCAAACACGCTGCCAGGCTTAACCTGGATATCCTGTGGAAATGACTCTTAATAAGTTAAAAATAGTTTACTGTAACATGAAGCCACTATCCATATAATCTGTGTGGAAGGAGGAGATGAGTGTCTTCCAAGGGTGCTTTAGGATGATAATTTGGAGGAGGGGTCCCCCATGTATTCAGCTGAAAAAACTGAGATAGGCATATGCATATCAGCATCTTGAGGACTTCAGGCTGGTCAAACAGCTATTGATTTCTGTCCACAGTGGTAGAAGTATTTCGTTAAGAAGATGAATAACTGAACTTATTAATTAATCAGAAACCAATGAAGAAGAGGGGAGAAAAATCCCGAGAGTCTTTTTAAAGATTCTCAGCACTCAACACAAGTTTCTGTCCTTTTCATTTTTCTTGGGGAAGGAAAAGAAAACAAGACCTCCATACAGGTGAAGAGAGATTTACACCTTCTCTTGCTTTTTAAGCCTGGGAGATTTTTTGCTTTTGTGTGAACTTACAGTATGTTTAGTATTGAGAATATCTCGGCAAACTTCTGAACACTGTTTTGGAGTGCAGTAACCATTCAGCCCACTCCTTTCTCTGTCATTTTCTCTTGCTGCAGGTCTCAATATGTGCACCAGTGGAAGCGCCACATCCTGCGAAGAATGTCTCCTCATCCATCCCAAGTGTGCCTGGTGCTCCAAGGAGGTAAGTGGGCAGACCTTGTTGGTCTTGCTTGCTTTTTGTAACACAGGAAAGGTGCTTTCCCCCACCTCACCTGTTCCTTACACTGTCCCATGCCAGAAGAAGTGGATGAGGACAGTGGGTCCTCCACGCCAAGAATATTTTGGGTGCATGTGACTCCTCAGCTCTTTGACACTGCAGGAAATAAGTGCCTGACCCTGCTGGCCCCCGTGCATCCTCAACAGAGCAGCACTGTTCCTTTAGTCCTTCTGTCCCTTCAATTGCCTTCTTGTCTTTTTGTGGGTGCTGGGTCTCTGCATGGGCTCTGTGTTGCAGGGAGCCTTGCTCAAAAGATCTCTCCCTGAAAAGCCCGCAGGCTCTCAGCTGGTGACCTGCTACGTGCCCCTTGTTGCATGGCCTGGCATGGCACAGCCTCTTTGTAACAAAGATAATTCTCCTTTCTGAATCTATTGTGTCATTTGGGGGGTGACCCACGCTTTTGGTGTCTGCACCATGCTGTAGTGATGAGCTTAACTGCATGCTTCAGGGTGAAAATGCATCCTTACGGTGGTGCTGAAGCTGCTTACCTGTAATTTAATTGGGCCTCCTTGGTTTGTGGAAAAATTGCAAGTACCTTTCCCTGCTTCCCTAAGGACTATTCATAAGTTTAGACATATATTTTATCAAATATGCATCTTGTCATGTAGACTTATGATTTCTAGAAAACAAGATATGTGAAAGACCTGATAATGTTTGATGCATAGATAGCTGTGCTCTACTTTAGTGATTGCTTCTGCCCTAAGTGCTTAAGGGAGAAATACAAATGCTTACAGATGGAGGGAAAGACCCTTCCTAGTTGAAGGCACAGCTGCTGTGCCAGGAACCAGCTTTGGGCTGTGAAAAAACCCAGAGCTGTGGATGCTCTTGAACCTCTCAAGGGGCATGGCCAGGAGTGGTGCTCTCCTGTTCCCTGCTGACCTTTATTCCTCTCGTGTGGCTGTCCTGATCCTGTCCTGGGGAAAGCAAGCTGTGGGGTTGGGCACATTTTTCACTTTCCAGGTATAGCTGGTGATGCTGATGGGGATGGAGATGGGCATGGGGTGAGGGAGATACTCCAGCCTCTGGCTCTCCAGGTCTCTTTTACTGGATTTTTCACTTGGTTGTAATCACAGCTGCAGCTTTCCAAGGAAAACCTCTTAATGCTACCAACAGCTAGCTGACACTGTAACAGCTTTCCTGGGTTCTTTTTCTAGCAAGGAAAATGTATAGAAGGGAAAGGGTGAAGCAATAGATCCTGGTTTTGAGACATCTTGTAAACAGCTGTAAGAGCAACTCTTCAGCCAGCTAATCTACAGTGGTGAAAATGGATCCAGGGACACTGGCTATAAGCCATGGGTGCCCAATAGCTTGTTTTTGTAGGTTTTTTTTTTCCTTTTTTTTCTTTTTACTTCTTCTTGGCATCAAAATACAACTTTTTGTAAGATGTTGCCTGTGGAAATGTTTATCTGGTGGTCTCTGTGACCACTAATTTCATGGCAGCCCATGGGACTGGCAGCCTGACTCTTATCTTGCAAACAGGAGAGTGACCAGAAAAAAAAAATTTCCAAATGGAATGGAGGAGTCAAGAAGGAAAACGGCTGTTTACAAGGAAGTGCTGTAATACTTCCTGACCTTTAGCCTGCAGCAGCTATTTAAAAATACATTTCAAGGTGTTTTGTGCCAAGAGCTACGTGTTCTAAAGGCTGCTGTCCCCATTACATGATGCATGCTAAAACTTGGCGAGTTTGTATTATAATTTTTTCTTCTTTTTGGTTTCTTTTTTGGTTTTGGTGAGATTTTTTAGAATTTGCTGTTTGAAACTCTATTGCTCTTTAACTGACATCATCAGGTGAGGTAATGGGACTGCGAAAAATATGTAGAGGTTTTCGACTTCAAAAGTTTTAGAGTAATATTACAAACTCTTAATATCCTCTTTCTTTGCATAGTCACCACCTTATTTTCCTTCCCTCTGCCGCAGCCTAGTCAGGCACAGTTATTGAATTGCTTTTAATCTGTTTTCCTTAGCTATTTCCCTTAGCTGTCCTTTGTATGTTTCCCGGGAGTGTATATGCCAGTCAAATTCTATAGCTCTGCTGCTTTGTAAGTACCAGGGCTAAGATACTGGAATGGTTTCCGCAGATGCTGGTTATGTTGTGGTAGAAACACTATCAGCTGATTAGTGTGTATTTTCTGCTCCCTTTGCATTTTCTTAATAGGCTTGGGGGCAAATTGGGCCAGCTGTTGTCATCTTTGTAGGCAACAATTAGCAATTTTGACAGGAAGAGTATTTACTAGAAATCTATTAGTATATATAATATAATTCTATTTATAATTCTATATAAAATTCTATATATCATAGTAAGTGCATATGTATTCTATATATAGGAAGTG
>NW_009704884.1:0-8806 GCF_000703405.1 Apaloderma vittatum
CTCTCACCACCTTTTTTTATTTTTTTCCAGCTTTTAAAGGTTTTCGGTTTGTTTTTCTTTTCCCTTCCACCCAGGTGCGGTTTAGAAACACTGGTCTGAAGCATGTTTCCTTTTACTCATTTTTTTTGCTAGATGGATTCTTTATTTTTTATTTTTTTTATTATTACTTCAAACCTCACAGAGCCCCAACCTTTTCCGCTGAGCAGAACGAGCCTGCCTGATATTTCTACCACCGGCGCGGGGACAGCAGTTAAATATTGCAACGGGTCTGAACCTTTGCACAGGCCAGATCCCAGT
Source organism: Apaloderma vittatum (assembly GCF_000703405.1). Lineage (NCBI taxonomy): Eukaryota > Metazoa > Chordata > Aves > Trogoniformes > Trogonidae > Apaloderma > Apaloderma vittatum. Next base: position 298 of record NW_009704884.1, read on the forward strand.
TCTCTGTAAACAGCTGAGTCCGAGGACGGCTTGAAGGCAATTTCCTATTTATAGCAATTTTATTTTATTTTTCGTTCTGGTTCGGGTACGCCTCCTGAGGAGCTAAATCACAGCGTTAGCCCCGTCACCACTCAAGCTCGGCATTAAGAACTATTTCAATTTGAAGGCATCACATCTATTTTGTAGCATTTTTGGGGGGGTTGGTTTCTTTTTTCTTTTTTTTTTGTTGTACCAGTCTCCCGTGTGGTAGCCGAAGTGCGGTACAGGTAGCCTTTACGATTTTAATCAAACCGGTTAATTTACTTTATCCAGTGCATCAGCTCTACTTCCTCCCTGTGGAAAAGGCTTTGTGGACTCTGGTAGATGAAGCCACTCTAGCATCCAGCTTGGTTTTGGACTAAATTTGTCCACTTTGCAAGGTTCACACACAGTTTATACTTCTTTTTTTTTGTATATGAAAACAGTGGAGCGTCTCCGATTTGCCGCCTCCCTTCCAGTACCGCTTCAGTTTTGTATTTATCGGTGATACAACCCAATAAAAACCTCGTTTCGATGAGTCTCAGAGCTCTTAAGCGTGTCTCTGGTGCAGAGTCCTTGAACCTCGGCTTTCCTTCCCTCACGCTTTGTGAGTTTTTAAGCGCTTTCCCCCTCTGGGAGAGAGCCGGGACCAGGCAGGGGAGTGTTGGTGCTAATTCACCTGCACCGGTAACAACCCTTTGGCGTCACAGCGAATCCTTCCTGCTCCCAGGAAGGTGGGATCAACCTTTCCAGGGAACACACAAAGAAGGAGGAGGCCAAGACTCTCGTGCCTAAGTTCTTCCCGAGGTTACTGCAAGCCCAGGTAAGGTTCAGCGGGTAATTAGAGCTCACAAACTCATTAGAGGGTTGAGTTCATACTGGGAAGTTGGGGAAGAGTCAGGGAGCTGAACAGGTTTTGTTCTGGAAGGGGTAAAAAAAAAAACAAACAACACAATAACCAGAGCCCCTGATGTCTAAGCTGAGCAGTGAGTTGTGTTTTAGCTAAACTCAGGGCGAAAGCCAGGCTCTGAAGGGACAAAAGGGAGGTCACATCACAAGTGCTTTAATAAACCATTGATTCTTTTCTGGGAGAAGTGAAAAATCTCCTTAGTAAGGATTCTAGGACCCAAGTCAGGGGTTTTTTTTGTTGTTTTTTTTTTCTTTTCACACTTTATTTCGAGTTAGCCTGCATGATTCACTATGTACTCGCACGCTACACAACACGAAAGCTCCTGTGTGCCCAGTGCAGGCACCAACAGCCCCCACCTCTTAGTTCTTTGGTTAGAAAAAAAAGGCATTTTTTTTAAAAAAAAAATCACCATCCAAATAGCAAAAAAAAACCCCAAACCCCAGCTTAGCTGCACATTAGAAGAACCTGTAACAGCTCTGCCCCTGCCCAGGGCCCCACAGGGGCAGAGAACAGACACACGGCTTTTTCTCCCCCCATCCCTCAAGTAACTTCTCCTTAACTCCAACTAAACACCCAGTAGAAGACTTGAGAGCGAGTCCAACGGGAGCAGCCCGAGCATTTGTGAGAACAGATCCATGAAGGCTTTTGTAGCGCAGAGGAGCGGCCTCCTACGTCCCCTGGGCTCGCCCCGTCGAGCGGCCGGGGGTCTGCACGTCGCCCTGCACGAGCAGGGCTGGCTTCCTAGGAGAGCTGGCTTAAACAGAGAGTAGCTTTACTAGCACAAGTAGGCCAGGAGCATCGCTGCTCACACCTCAGTACGACTAACGTGCGTACGCTTCAGCTGCCAATAAATAGCCGCGTAGGAAATTCCGCTTCCGATACATCGCCCCGTCGAGCGGCCGGGGGTCTGCACGTCGCCCTGCACGAGCAGGGCTGGCTTCCTAGGAGAGCTGGCTTAAACAGAGAGTAGCTTTACTAGCACAAGTAGGCCAGGAGCATCGCTGCTCACACCTCAGTACGACTAACGTGCGTACGCTTCAGCTGCCAATAAATAGCCGCGTAGGAAATTCCGCTTCCGATACAATAAATAACAATATTGCAGTATTTTTTTTCTATCGGCCTGCTTGGGAGTCGGTTTGGAATGTCATCGGTGTGGTTTGTTACTTCAGTGCGCTCGAGTCCCGCGTTAAGTGGTCAAGGGTTCCAGCTCTTTGGGTTTCAGCAGCTTCTTGGCAGCGATGATGGTGTTCTTCATCAGCATGGCCACGGTCATGGGCCCGACGCCGCCGGGCACCGGCGTGATGTAGCTGGCTTTCTTCTTCACCCCTGTGGGAAGCAAAGCTAGAGCTCAGCACACGAGCGGAGAGCCGCACCGCTTCCCAAGCTGTGACCAGTCTAACATCACTCAGACTCCCCTCCCAAGAAAATAGGAGTTTCTCAAGGTGGATTTTTTCCCCGTGGAGCGCACTCTCCATCCCTGCCGCTGAGCAGCCTTAACTGCAAAGCCCAAGCTAGGGGGGAAGTAAAAAAGCAAAGTCTAACAGCCAGACTTACATAAACACAAAGTCCAAGACTAAATGTGGGCTTGGCAAGTGCCCTTAAGGGCAGCTACAATAAAGTTCTGACCATTCCCCTTCTCTGTCTCTTCCAGGAGGTGCTGGTGGCTCCCCCTGAGCAGCCGGACACGCGGGACTCATCAGCGCCGCAGCCGAGCGGTGAGTAGCCAGGCCAGAAGGTAAGATCTGTGTGATTTATTTACAAGCAGGAGTACGAGTGCTGCGTCGGGGGGGGAGGCAAACCTGGGTTCAGGATGAGTCTCTGCCTTGCCCACGGCGTGTTACAGGAACACAGCGCGCTGTTGAGTGCGCCAAGGGAGCAGAAGCATCGGTCTGCCTCTGCTCAGGCACGTGAATCAGGACGTTCTCCTCCTCTTCTCAGCACCCCGAGTGTTTAATGCTCAAGGAACCGGCTGCAGAACATTTTCCCTACCTTCGAAATCCACATCCCCAACCAGCCTCGATTTGGCGGTGACGGGATCCTGCACTCTCGTTATTCCCACGTCAATAACCGCGGCCCCTTCTTTGATCATGTCGGCTGTGATCAGGTTGGGGATGCCTGCAGGAACGAAGCAGAACTGCTGGCTCACCGCGGGGCTGAGCAGCTGCCCCCTGCTCCCCCTCACCCCATCTTTTTTTGACCCACCTGGGCCTTCCCACCTCACAAACGCAAATCTACCCACAGTTGCACAAACTAGTGATACCCCCTTGAAGTTCAGCTCTGTCAGGAATTTGAGTGGTTTATCGATAAGCTCAGAGTGTAAAGAGCTGGAATCCACCCCCACAAAGAGTTCCAGGCAAAGCAGCTGGACCCAAACCATCCAAGCTGAATCCTTAAAGCTTCCATTTAAACCTGCGGCTGTGTTTGCTGACGCAGCTTCAGCAAGGTTTTTGCACCTGCATGAAGTCAGAGCAAGGCTGAAGGGCCACCACAACCCACCTTGGCAGAGGCACCGCTTCCACCCTGTAAAACCCTCCTTGTGGTGGGGTGGGGAGCAGCACCCTGGGGCTGAGCCACGCTTTGAGGGTGGCGTGCAGTGCGGTGCGTTTGTCTGGTTCTACCAGATAGCGCTGCCTGGGTTGACTGAGCCAAGGAACTCATTCCCACCTCCCTTTCATTAACTCCTGCACACCTAGTTTCCCTCTGGTCTGCTGGCCACCTCTGGCAAGTTATGGGTCTTCTCTGCCAGTATCTAATCCCACCTTGTCTCTTCATGCCCAATCTCCAACCCACGTCTTTTCCCCTCCCTCCCCACAGGCTCGCTGCCAGAATCCCCCCCAAATCAGCTCCGCTCCTCTGCTGCCAAGCCACCTCCGCGTCGAAGGTACAACCCAGAGAACCCACCTCTGGCAGCTCCTTGTGCCCTGAAGACAGCGCTGCAGCCCCGCAGCGTTTTGACTGTCTCCAGGTAAACAGATCCTATCTTGTTTTTTGATTTGTTTTCCTCCTCCCCACAGTCCGCGTGTAGAACAGAGCCTGTAGCTGTTCTCTAGATCGCACCAGGTGCTCGCTGGCACAACCAAACGCCCCTGCCAGATGTTATTTTCCATTTCAAAGGCAGAGATAGATACAGACAGCTTCTGCTACCAACATCTAGTGTGTGGGCTCCCAGGCTTAATCACAGGATAAACTGCCCGACTCAAGAGCCCCTCACCTGAGGCAGCCAAGAGGGCTGCAGGCTCTCCTACGCTGCCAGAGCTCCTTCAGGGAGGAAAGGAAGGTTGACAGGATTTGTCTCCTGCACACAGGGATTATTCCTCTCCGAAATGCCACAGAAGCTGCAGCGCGGTGCCTCTGAGCACCCAGCCCGTGCTCTTACAGCCGGGTCTTACCTGCTGCCGCCACCACAATATCGGCGCGGATCGTGTGCTGCTTCAGCTGCTCTTTGGGGGTGTAGCGGTGCGATATCGTGACCGTGGCGTCGCCTGCAGGAGCGGTTACACAGAGCTTTTTAATTCATAAACATTACTCCAACCCAGCCTCTTCTCTAAGTTTCCCCTTCAAAGACCACCCATGTATTTATCAGGAATGTCAGAGCCTGATGACATGCCCCAGGAACAGCCTTTGAAATCAGAGGGAAGGAGCTGGAAGAGGATGGGGACTCACTGAAGAAGGCTCTGCCACATCACAAGACTGACAATAAACAAAGTGAACTCCTCAGCCTTGACCACAGCCTGAAATCCCTCAGGTGCTTCCTGGGACTGGTTTGGGAGCCCCAAGAGGACAGAGGGATGGGCAGAAGGGTTTTTTTTTTCCTGCAGCTGCCCGGTACCCAGGCAAGCTCCTACCTCCCGGGCGCTCGTGCCTGCCATCCGTGTGCAGCAGCATGGCGATGGGCATGCCCACGTTCTTCGACCTGCCAGCCACCACCACGTTCTTCCCCAGCGTGGGGATGCCTGCAGGCGACAAGAGATGGAGTCTGGAAACTAAAAAAGCAGGCTAGAGTTATGGCAGGCAGCAGTCAAATCCTGCAGGAGCTTACCAGTCCTCTTGATGATCTCCCACACGCCCCAGGGGGTAGCCGGCAGCATGGAGTACTGGTCAAGGCACATGCGCCCCACGTTTATCACGTGAAAGCCGTCGACGTCTTTATCCGGAGCCACAGCGTTGCAAATCTTGCGCTCGTCGATGTGTTCTGGGAAAGAACAAAACAAGCTTCAACCCTAGGGATCAGCCCAAAACCTGCTCTAGAGCCTTCAGGGTCAGGAAGCTGCTCAAGACTTGCAGCGAGCTCAAGGCTAACAGCTCCCAGCAGGAGGGGACTGGAACCAGTTTGGTTTCACAGCACCACTAATGCAGAGAGGGGATTTTTAAGCAACCTCAGTGTCACGATCGAGTTCAAGCTTTGGGCACTCGTGAGACCTCACCTCGAGTGCTGTGTCCAGTTTTGGTCACCACAGCACAAGAAGGACATGGAGGTGCTGGAGCGGGTGCAGAGAAGGGCAACAAGGCTGGTGAGAGGTCTGGAAAACATGCCCTGTGAAGAGCGGCTGAGGGAGCTGGGTTTGTTTAGTCTGGAGAAGAGGAGGCTGAGAGGAGACCTTATTGCCCTCTACAACTACCTAAAAGGAGGCTGGAGTGAGGCTGGTGCTGGTCTCTTCTCTCTAATTACTAATGACAGGACAAGGGGAAATGGCCTCAAGTTGCGTCAGGGTAAGTTTAGGTTGGATATTCGGGGGAAGTTCTTTCCTGAGCGAGTGGTGAGGCACTGGAACAGGCTGCCCAGGGAGGTGGTGGAGTCACCAACCCCGGAGGTGTTTAAAAAAACAAAGTAGATCTGGCACTTGAGGCTGTGGTGTAGTGGTTGGGTGTGCTGGGATGAAGGTTGGACTGGATGATCTTCAGAGGTCCCTTCCAACCCCTGACATTCTGTGATTCTGTCTGGAAGCCGATACTCCCCACACAAGAATAAATTCCTGAGACCTCCCCCAGCAGCTTCCCTCGGCCAGGCAGCTGCCTGAGGAGTAACTGCATCAACTTGTTCAGGCTGCATCGTGGCAGGGTGCCACCTCCCTCACCACAGGACCGCTCCCGTCCCACTACTCCTTCTGGCAGAGACAAACCCTGAAAAGCTTTAGGTAGAAGTGAATCAGACAGAACTCTAGTTACTCACCAGGTAAAGGAAGCTGTACTAATAGGCCGTCCACGTTGGCATCATTATTGAGTTTGCTGATCAGATCCAGCAGCTCCTCTTCAGTGATAGAAGCCGGCCTGAGGATGGTTTCACTGCTGATCCCTGGGGTTAAAGAGTGACTTTCTTAATCCATGTGGGTTTAAGCCACCCTATTTCGTTGCTCTAGCACATGTGACAGGCACTGTCCAAGGACTGCACGCTTTGTGTAACAACGAGCACCTTCCAGGCTGGAGACATCGAGTCTTGGGAGTTTGGTTAAGGACCATCAGTGTCAGTCGAACGACCTGGGAAAGACTATTTGAAAGCCGAGACCCTCCCAAGGGCAGAGAGGGCTCAGAGAAACCCAACCCAAGGGTGCTACGATGCAGCCACGCATCTTGGGGTCCCAAAGGGGATGTTGGCCTAAAAATCTCGGCTCCAAATGTGGCTTTGGCAGCACAAAACCCAAGAAAAAGTTAAACCCTTAACTGCCCTCCCTGCTTTCAACACATTTTTCTCCAGAACTTGTCTGAACACTGAGCAGGATCTCAGCCTGCAAGACTGGAAGGAGTCAGAGGGGAGCAAGGCTGCTGAGCGACGACTGCATTTTGGGCAGTTGAGGAAAAAGGCAACAAGCCAGAGCCTTGCCTCTGCTTTGTGTGGCCCTGGGAAGACTGAAAACCCAAACCACAGGGCTTGATGTTACCCTAAAAGATCCAAAAAGCACGAGGCGCACGTGAACTGCGATTATTAACGACATCCCAGCACAAGAAGGCGGCCAGAAGAGTCACAAGTGGAAAGCTGCCAGACACACCCCAAAGAGCTGCCTCCAGAGCAGAGGACTCGCAACTCTAAGTTACTTGTCCCGCTTTTTTGGGACAGGGAGCAAGACATACCCACATCAGCAGCCGCTTTGGTTTTGTTCAGTACGTAGGAGTGACTCGCCGGGTTTTCACCAACGAGAACGACGCTGAGGTGAGGTCTCTTGTTTCCAGCTGCAACCCACTGCTCAACCTCGTGCCGGGCTTCCTGTCGGATCTGCCGAGCCAGCTTCCTTCCAGAAATCACAACCGCTTCATTTCTGCGGCAAAGAGAGCATTACCAAAGCAGTCAGTGTCATTAGGACCATCAAACCCAAACTCTGTGCAGCATAGACCAGGGGGAGGAAGAAAAATAGGGCAGAAAGGACCTTTTTGAGCTAAGATACCACCAGTTCTCATTTTTAGAAAGCTGGTCACCCTGTTCCATGCAAAGACGGCTTCACTGCAAAGGGCTTGCACGAAGCAGAACTCCACCTGAATGGAACTTCCACCAGGTCTATTGAGTGATTCTGGCTCACGCTTCGGTACCGAGCACGGTTCCCAGAGATCCTCATTCCCCCTAAATTCCTTGGCCCATCTAGCACAGCACGGGTCCATCTCACGCCCGCCCCCAAGCTCAAATAATTGCTGCTGCAGCTACAGTTGTGGCTTCAGGCTGTCAGAGCTGGGCTGGGGGTAAGTGGTGTCACCCCTCTGACAGGCTCCAACACTCAGCTGGAGGAGAAGAGGCATTTGCCCCTTCATCAAAACAGCCTCCTCACATACGTGCCTGGTCTAAATCAGTAACGGGAACATCCAGTCACGGCCAAATGCATTCCAGGCAACTGGACACCCTGCAGTAGAGAGAAAAGCTGGCTCGACCTCCAGCTAGCTGGGAGGCCACAGCTGCCAGTCCCCACTCATCGCGCTTGGTGGCTTCTTTTTTTGCTTCAGGTTATCGCTATAACTCTTACTCTCTCGTTCAATGATTGCTTGGTGAGAGGAATCATCTTCCCAAGCTCTACTTGGCTGAATTGCTGCAGCTTCTCCTCAAAACCCAACCAGCTGCCTCGTGTACAGACCTTCTCCTACCAGGATCCTGCGTTAAGTCCAAAACTCTTGTTTTCTGACCTTGTTTCTTGACCTTTTCTAGGTACAATCCTGATCCTGGAGCTCTGGCAACAGCTGCCACCAGCGGGAACCACCCCAAGACCCACACAGGACAGCCTCAAGGTAGGAAATTCTTTAGCCTAAACACTTACTTAGAGATTCAGAGGATCTTCTGTGCTTTCTTAATCCCTGCCCTACTCAAATATGCAGTTTTCCCCATTTACTGGTAATTATATGTTACTTCATCCCTAACAGCAAGTCAAACGCATTTAGCGACAACCAGTAAAAACCCATCTCAGACCAGACCTGCCCACACTGGCCCTCTCAAATTCTTATTTTAGCTGTAAAACGAATTATTATCAGTGTCTAGGGTAAGGACTAGTCATCAGATCAGAGACGCCTCATGCCAAGAGCCTACCTCAATTTTCCCCCTTACATAAACCTGAGCTCAGGGTGCTCAGCCTGGGCTTCCAGAGGATGGGGAGAAGCATCAGCCCTGCC
>NW_009704885.1:0-8448 GCF_000703405.1 Apaloderma vittatum
TAGATGATGTCTAGAAGTCCCTTCCAACCCCGAATATTCTCTGATTCTATGATTTGCATTGTCTCTACACCCTTCCTGTCTAGTCCAGAAACCAAACAAGAGAAGTGGTGCATGCAGATACACAGGGAATACACAGACCAAATGGGATATATTGCTTTTGCAGCCTTTCAGTCAGGAAGATACCTTAGAGATAATGAACACATTCTGAGCCTGATACAGAATTATAGAATCATAGAATCATATCAACTAGAAGAGACCTAGAAGATCATCGAGTCCAGCCTTTGTCCGAGCCCTACTAAACGATTCCCTCCAACGCAACATCCATCTGTCTCTTAAACACCTCCAGGGACAGTGACTCAACCACCTCCCCGGGCAGCCTGTGCCAATGGCTGACAACCCTTTCAGTATAGAAATTCTTCCTAATAGCTAACCTGAACGTCCCATGGTGCAATTTGGATCCATTTCCCCTCATCCTATCACTCTCCACTAGGGAGAACAGACCAACCCCTGCCTCTCTACAACTTCCGTTCAGGTAGTTGTAGAGGGAGATGAGGTCTCCCCTCAATCTCATCTTCTCTAGGCTAAACAGTCCCAGATCCCTCAGCTTTTCCTCATACGACTTGTGTTCTAAGCCCTTTACCAGCTTGGTATCCTGTCTCTGCACCCTCTCCAGCACCTCAGTATCCCTTTTGTGGTGAAGGGCCCAAAACTGGGCACAGTACTCGAGGTGAGGCCTCACCAAAGCTGAGTAGAGGGGCATGATCATCCCCTGCTTCTTCTGACAACACCATTCCTGACACACGCTGGGATGCCATTGGCCTTCTTGGCCACCTGGGCACACTGCTGGCTCATGTTCAGCCAGCTATCCATCAACATCCCTAGGTTCCTCTCTGCTGAGCAGCTCTCCAGCCACTCCTCCCCAAGCCTGTACCTCTGCTGGGGGTTGTTGTGGCTGAAGTGCAGGAGCTGACATTTGGCCTTATTGAAACTCATGTGGTTGGTCTTGGCCCAGTGATCCAGCCTACTCAGATCCCTCTGGAGAGCCTCTCTGCCCTCAAGCAGATCGACACTTCCATCCAGCTTGGTGTTGTATTCTTCAGTTTGTACCTGAACTGCAAGACATGCAGACCTACATAAGTAAGCGAAGTGATCCCAATCCCCATGCACCACAGTGGTCCCAAGTTCCCATTTCCCGTCACATTATGCTTTTTCCTTGGCAGTGGTGGTACATAGCTTGAGACTGGAAGCTATGGATTTCTGAAGAACAATTTGTCTTGTAAAGAAGACTGCCAACTAGCTTCAGTGTGTGTGGTGATGGACTCATCTCCACAATCAAGAGGTGAAAACCACTGCAAGCCACAAAACCCCTTTCCACTGGGCTTCAGAAGACACAGAATCCCATGTATGCATGTACTCACGCATCAAGTCACAGAGAAGAATCGCTTTTGTGTAAAGTGAGAAAAATCACTTTGGTGTTACTTTGTTTGTACTACTTACCAACTTCATCCCTGATCTTTGCAAGCTCGACTCCTAACTCCTTTATTTTCACAAGAGCGTTTTCATTCTGTTTAGGGAAAAAGAGAAATATTATAGTCCCCAGGTTTATCCCAGATAAGCACTTTCACATGTTCATTCAGTAAAGTAGATTAGATTGATTCCTCACTTCTCTTTTTTCTTTTTTTTTTTTTTTTGAGAGGGAGGAGGGGGATTATAATGAACTCATTCAGTTTTTAAATCAGGCTTAGGAGCCACAACTCACTGGTTACAAATACCTTATATCTTTATGAATGCATGTCCACATGCTCATGTGCACAGGATAGCACAGAGTACTTTGTTTATTCTTATCTGTCTAAAATACATTTGTACTTTTCTATCATTTTGTGTTCTGTCTGTGTAGTGTTTATGGCTGGACTGCATGTACAAGCTTCACAGAATTTACAGAATGTTAGGCATTTTATTAATTCTGTTAGAACACTTTCATTTATTTATGTCTACATGTATTTATGTCTAAATCTAAACACAGTAATATGCTCACAGAGTCAAATTTTCAGAGCAGATTACCGTATTTACACCATTCTAAGCATGGTTGACATACTCATACGGACACTACTAATAGCCTGACATTCATGCTTATTTCCACATTTATTTCTGGTATTGCCTGTAAAGAACAAGAGCTACTTTCCTTGACCTGTCTCAAAAGAAATCTGAATAGTTAAGGAATTAAAATGGATGACCTGGCCAAAGGAAAATTAAAACATATTTATATTAACAATGTTAACGTGTTATTACTAAAACGCGATGACTTTGACAGCAGGTATCTCATGAGTGCTGTACAAACTGGCAAGGAAAAGCCTCAGGAAAATCTACTGGAGTTTGATTTAGTACAATAAATCCCACCATAATGTCTCAAGTATAAGGGCACTTTAAACTGGAATGTATCCTTAATCATATTAGGAAGAAGACAAAGGAACGTATCCTGCTGGGAAGATCACTAATGATTAGGAAAACTAGATCAGGCTGCTATAAATATGTCCCAGGTTAGAAAAGGCCAAGAATCTTTAAAGGACATAACAGATAAATCATATTCAAGAGAAAAGGCAGCAGAATAGAAAGAGGAATTAAAAGGAGTCCTGGGAATCTTTCAGTAGGAAGCAAGCAACTCTAATAAAAATGTAGGGCACGGAAACTATTAGTTCAGCAGCAGGATGCATAGCACATAGGATAGCAAATTAGTTCTGTCTTACCAAAATGGAAGTGGAAAAAAAAAGATTTCAGATGTTAATGTTTCTGTTTACTTTTCTTGCATCTACTTTTTAACTCTGTTAGGAGAAATATCTCAACAGTTTTATCTTTGGCAATACCAGGAAAGTGGAATCCTGCATTTAAATCAATCCTTTACTGCCCTTTTGGGGATGATTTCTACCAGAACCAAGGGACACACTTTCTGGGAAGTTTTGCTGTAAACAGAGTGATTAACTGAGCTGATTCAAGAGCCTTGGGTGCCTGAGGAGACCCGGGTGATGTGGGCATCTTTCTTACTCAGTCATGGGAAGAAGCCAAGTACACAAGGCTGGGCTCCTCCAAGCAGCTAGCTCCATAAACTGCTGAGTAATGCATACGGGGCTGGTGCCAGGACTGCAGAGTCTCCGGCACCGACTGACTGCATTAGGCTCAGAATAAAATGGAATGGGTTGTTCTGCTTTGGTTTTTTAATTAGTAAAAAAAGCTATGAGGAAAAAAAAAAAAGAAAGAAAGAAAAAAGAAGTCAATATAAATATAGCCTGGTACGTTAAAAAAACATAGCCCTTCACACAGATTCCCAAACAAGCAGTCTTATAGAGATAAGGTTTCCACTTAGGGAGAATATCAGTGCATCTGCCCATATCACCTGTTTAACTTACTGGAGTAATTTTAAGAAGTGTTCTTGACAGATTGCCAGGACTGGTGCCCTTGAAGGTGTGTGCATGGGGATATACTGAATATGGGACTTGCAGACGGGAAGCAGCCACTCAAATTACCAGCTCCCACTATTTAAAACAAAAGCAATTTAAAGCAAGGGAGCTTTGCACAAATCATTGCCAGCACCTACAGATAAGCAGAACTCAGCGGGACTGCTACTATTCTATTTACATTAAGAAAATGAAAAGCAAGTGGAAAATGTTACATCCCAGGGAAAAAAAAAAAGCTTAGTTGTTAAAAAAATGTTGATCCCCTTAAAAAATATTACAGACTCCTTTTTTTCATGTTATGTTTTATCTTAGACAAGGTTTGTCCTACCTTTGAGGACACTTGGTGGTGAGACCCTCCCCAAACAAGGGAAGAATTTCCACGGTGCCAGCTTAAAAATGCTATCCTGTAGCTCAAGCTCCAGCATGCACACCATCCCCCTCAGGACAGCGGACGTCCTGTTTGCCTCTCACCATGTTGGGGCTGTGGCTTCCTGAATGGCCCTATCTCAACCAGCCAGTGCAGTCACAGCTCGGGTACCTTCACTGTCATTTGCCTGCCTGGGCAATACTTCTTGCATTGCATTTTATTTGCTGACTGAGCTCTCTGACTGCTCTTTGGGACCATGTTTCCTAGGAGGTCAGATGTGTGAAGGTTGCCCTCAGTGCCGAGATCTCAAGTAGTCCTTCTTTCTCACGTTTTCTTCTAAGGAGCACAGCACATTTCACTCTCATGAGACCCCACCTGGAGTACTGTGTCCCGTTCTGGTGTCCCCACTACAAGAAAGATATGGACGTGCTGGAGCGTGTCCAGAGAAGGGCCATGAGGATGATCAGAGGGCTGGCGCACCTCTTCTATGAAGACAGACTGAGAGCGTTGGGGATGTTCAGTCTGCAGAAAAGATGGCTTCAAGGAGACCTTATTGTAGCCTTCCAGTATCTCAAGGGGGCTACAAGAAAGCTGGTGAGGGGCTTTTTAGGATGTTGGGTAGTGATAGGACTAGAGGAAATGGATTAAAGCTAGAGATAGATCAGTTTAGATTGGATGTTAGGAAGAAGTTTTTCACCATGAGGATGGTGAGACCCTGGCACAGGTTGCCCAGAGAGATGGTGGAAGCCCCATCCCTGGAAGTTTTTAAGGCAAGGCTGGATGGGGCTCTGAGCAGCCTGATCTAGTGGGGGGTTGGAACTAGATGATCTTTAAGGCTCCCTCCAACCTTGACAATTCTCTGATTCTATGACATGAGTCCTTATCTACTGCAACAGAAGCAAGCTGTAGTCCTGGCTAATCATCCTATCAGCTTCACAGTCTCCTGAATACACAGTGAACTTACAAATCCTTGACATTATCTGTTACTGTAACCTGCTTTGTCAGTGTAACACGATCGGTTTGGACTGCGTGTGTTCCTGCGACCGGTATAAACACAACACTAACACAAAAAGAAAAAGCCCCTCCTTGTTATCATCAACGTGGCTCTGCAGATAACTGGCACTTCAGTGTCAGTGCAGCTGGGCAACTGGGAATGCCCACCCTTAGGAAGCCAAATGTTACAGTAGAGCAAAACTGGATCTGACGTGAGAATGTAAAGCTATTCAATGCTGAGATTCATATAGGTTCAACGTCAAAACATCAAAGCAATTTAAAAAATCACAAGCACACAAGGAAAAATCTGCCAAAACAAATGTGTAAGAAAACAAATTACTGGGATATCCCATTGAAAGTCCCCTCCCTGGAAGTGTTCAAGACCAGACTGGATCAGGGAACGTGTCCCTGCCCGTGGCACGGGGGTTGGAACTAGATGGCTTTTAAAGTCCCTTCCAACCCAAATCAATCTATGATTCTATGGTTTTATAATTCTATGATTCTGTGATTCTGTGAATTAATCTTCATTAACGTTTATCTCAATAAAGTATTTGAAAGAGAAGACAGAGTAAGCAGGAAACCTTCCAGTCCTGCCTAAAGCTTTGTGTCTAACAGGTTCTGAGCTTTGTACATGTCCTTTACTAGACAACCAGCTGGAGACAAGCCATTGAGGGTGAGTGACTAAGGACTAAATGCAACTTAGGTTTAAAAGAGCTCAGTGACTATAATAGTGACACAGCCATTTCCAGTGGGTGAAAAGGTCAGAGACACTGTAAGGAGATTGTGCAAATATCCAGCATTTCAGCGTGGCAGTTAAACAGCAAGGGAGAAAAAAAATGCTTCTATGTAATTTGAGATTATTTTTTTCTGGCCAAAATGTGAACTGAAAACAGTGGGGTTTGTGCTAATTAAAATGTTGCATTTATTTTTTTAGGTACTTTTAATGAATAATGGATTTCATTATTACTTGGAAAACTGATGATAAAGATCTTCCATTGGCTGCATCCCAAGAAATGACTCTGATACTGAGGTAATTTTAATAAAATAATATTATGTTCATGATGGAGATGAAGGAAACCTTCTTCCTCATATCTGTACTCTACAACACAATGATCAAGTCTTGTATCTGGAACATGTCCCATCTCCTCAGACAGAAAGAAAAGTAGAATAGAACAGATAGAATCATATGTTTGCTCCATTCTTAAACTACTGCTCTGCTGAATAGAAGACACAGTAGCAATTCTTTTTCCTATCATCAGCTTTATATAGACCTCAGTATTTCTCGTGTGAAAAGCTCTATGTCGGACTGCATTACAGCAAGTGAAATGGACACTGAAAGTAGCATTTATGGAGTCTTCATTTAAATCAAAACTCTCTGAGGACAGACTGAGGTATGACTTATATTGATGCAATGTTCGAGGACCTCCAGAAAAACCAGCAGGTAGTCAGAGAGGTAGGAAGGAAGATGGTATTAATCCAATTAATTAACAGTGCCCAAAACTTAGCATTATAGTTAGGAAAAAATCTGCAGAGTTTAGATAAAACTGTGTGTGAGGACCTGAAAAAATAACTTGGCAAAAGATGTCATGATACAGGTCAAAGGATTGACATGGTGCTGGTATTGTTGAAACAGATTAAGAAGCGAAGTAGTGACAAAGGCTTGGGGGAAAGGCTAGATGGGGTTTTGAGCAACTTGATCCGGTTGAAGATGTCTCTGCTCATTGCAGGGTGTGGTTTGACTAGATGATCTTTAAAGGTTCCTTCCAAACCAAACTGTTCCATGACTATGATTCTACAGTTTGATGGTTCTACAGCTCTATGATTCTATGACTCTATGATCCTACGAAAGGATCTACTTTAGTTTCATGGAGTTTAACCCAACAGCTAAACATCCTTGAGGAGACATTGTCAGGGAAATGTTAAGATTTTACTTTGGTCCAGGAATAATTGTGAGATGGGGAAGAAGAGTTGAGGTTTGCCTTAGAGTATCTCTCCTATGAGAACCACAAACTACCTGAGAGATACTATTTCATTAGAAATGCTAATTAATTAAACCTCCAGGTACTTTTTAACAATAAGTAAGTAATAGTAGATCCACTGCACAAATGGGTCAGTTCAGGCAAGAAACATCAGAAAACTGCCCAGACCCACATAGGAAGTCAGGGGCAGCTAGGAAGTAAACATGGGAACCTGAAGTTGCTTCACGAGATCAGTGTATTTCTAATCCCTGCCAATTTACACACTTGAATATATTCTGAAGTCCAAATATATGTACAGTATCTCCACAAACACCTTCCACTTCTCTATGATATCTCCCAAAAATATGGACTGCACACAGATCCTCTGTGGCACTTATTATTAAAACAGCTCCTTCAGAGTTCCCTGGGGCAAGGCTTTATATTATCATTGAAAAGAGAAGAATATACATTGGGAATTCTCTTGTACCAATAAATATTTCAGATGATACTTAGAGAAGCCATAACCAAATTCCACTGCAGCTGACATTCAAAATGATCTACAGACTTCCTTCAAAAAAGAGGTGTTTTAATACTGCTGTTTCAGTCATGCTGGTTATCAGGCAACCCTCCCTCATAACACTAGGTTAAAAGTTTACAAGCACCTAGATACCCTCCAGTGTCTGTACTTTAACAAGTTTTGTATTACGCCATACATTTTTTTCTTAACTTAGTTAGCAGTATATCTCAAGCTATATTTGAGCATGCAATTAGTTAAATGGGAGACGCTATCAGTTTTCCATTAGACATAGCTCATAACAAATTTCAAAACCAAACTCTAACAAAATACACTACACAAACGTGTTTCTCTCAAGATATTTTCTATTAAGCAAATTAAATGCATATGTTCATTCTTTCCCTCTTTTGTACATACTTAAAATGCAGGCAAATTTCCAGAAGAACAGTGTGAAAAGCTGTGTACTAGAAATGTCCCACAACTTCTCTTGCACATGCTATTCTCTGGCTACCTGTAGCTAAGTAGTTGCTTTCGCACTGACATTTGTTACACGACCCCTTTTAGTGCCTGGCAATTTTCTTGATTTAGATTCAAGCTGACATAAGAAAACATGTAGTTTTGCCTTGTTTCACTTCTCTTAAACTGGAGGATCAATCCTCTTTGAGAAAGTAGGATCGTCAGAGAAGTAAAACCTTAGGACAGCTAGAGGCTGAATAATCTCTCTTCAAACTTCAAAACTCCGTGCAAGTTTCCTTTATAATTTATACTTCACATGGTTATTAAAAATGTATGAAAAGCATAGCAAGGAATCAAGCCAACTGCTGCCACAGAGCATGCCAGTGGTCCTTCCTGGTCCCACGAAAACCCTTACATTTAGACTGCAGGAAGAAATTATGTAAGGCACTGCAGTGCATGTGAAAGCGACAGTTCGACTTGTGCCCGGTGAACGAGAGCTCAGCACACAGTAAATCAGACGAGCATCGGTCCCCGCTCCGCCACCCCGGGATGCGCACACGCCACCGACACCCGCGAGAAGCTGCAGCACAGGCTCAAATGACGGTAACGGCTACCTTCCTGCCCTTTCCCTAAAGGATAAAAACAGGCAAAAGTACCGTCTCGTCTTCGCACCGAACGCGGGAAAAATACTTGGAGCAGCATTTGCCCATC
>NW_009704886.1:0-658 GCF_000703405.1 Apaloderma vittatum
CAGCGGGGCGGGCAATCGATCGCGGCAGTCAGCTGGAGTCAACTGCAGTTTTTAACCAAATCTGTGTAATAAGCGAGGGAAAGTGTCCCGAAGGTCACCCTCCCTGCCAAGAAACACCCCTCGCCGACCGAAACCGGCACAAACGACAAGGCGCGATATAAATACAACTTTTAAAGCCTCGCATCAGACACCACCGAAAGAGAGGATTGATGTACGACACCCTCCCCATACACACACAGCAAAATGATTTCTTGTTTTTTGAAACGTGCAGATAAAAATCATGATTCGCTCTACTGCATATTTGGCTAATCTCCTCAGTTTTTCTCCGAACGTAAAGAAAAAAAAAAAACAACACTCCCCTATGCCAATCAAAACGTAACTGGAGCACGAACAAAAATCCAACTATCCGTCCACATTTATATGTTTAAAGGATTAGACAATTACAAGGGATTGGTTAAGCGGTTGAATAAAGAGAGGCAGAAACACAGCCCGGGCTGTGCTGGATTAGCCCAAATTTTCGAGCCATCATAATGAATTATTTTTAAGACTCTACCGAGCCTTTTTTTTTTTAATTATTATTTATCCCCCCCCTCTATTATTCAATCCAATCCCGAGAAAAGGCGATCCCCGGCCGGGCTCGTTTTGCTGGGCTCGGCTG
>NW_009704886.1:857-1723 GCF_000703405.1 Apaloderma vittatum
TCGGGCCATTTTCCCCGCCGCCCCCCCCCCCCTTCGAGCTCCCCGCCTTTCATCTAAAACTAGATTATGATTGTGTCATTTGAGGTCAATACATTTATTCACTGGAGGAATCGCTACACAAATCTGGTTTTATAACCGAACTAGATAGAAGGTCTCCCCGTCAAAAAGGGGCCTCCGAAACTCCCCCACCACACCACAGAAAAAATAAAACACAGTATCACATTTGTTTCGAAAGCCTTATAGCTGCAGGATTAGGTATAAACTTGACATTCACTGCCATTTCCTAAAACTGGGAGTCAAATGATAGATGTTATGACCACTTACGTATTTCTTTTGAATTATATTCCTCTTGGGTCTTTCTTTGCTCATTCTGGTATCCAAATTCTGATTGCAAAAGGGGACAATTGCTTCATGAATTAAAGCCGCGACAATTTAAAAAAAAAAAAAAAAAAAAAAAAGATTGCTATAATTCCCTCTCCAACTGTCCTTGGGAAAGTTGAAATAACTTTTCTTTTTTTTTTGGTATGGTCATCTGAGTTCCATAGTTTTTGGAACTGACCTATAAATATTGCAGAGGACGAATGCGAAGGAAACAAAAAAAAAATCACTTTAGTGAAACATCATAATGGAAAATTTCCCCCTAAACACACACACACACACAAAAAATAGAAATAAAAAAACGACGCCCTTGATATCCCCTTTTCTCGAGCCACCTAAGCGATCTGCAGGTCCTTAGTGTCAAGAGCTGTAGTTACATCTTGGAGAAGGAGAGGGGGCCGAAAGGAGGAAGATAAATAAGCGAAACGTTGGAAGTCACGTTTGTGCCGCTGCAGCAGGGAAAGCAAAGCGGCAGCGACAACTCCAGC
>NW_009704887.1:0-1818 GCF_000703405.1 Apaloderma vittatum
GGCCCCCGACGGGCAATGCTCCGCCTGGGGCTGCCTCGTTTGTGAAGCATGAGAACACGTCGCTGTGCCGTGCTCTGAGGAAGGACGCGCCAATGTCCTTGTGATCAGGGAATATCTCAGCACTTTTTCTGCCTCAAACTGCTGGCAACCTCTGGTTTTGCACAACAGAAAGGACGGAGAATTTCCTCCTTCGCGAGGCTCTCCACGCTCGGACTGAATCAAGCCTGAACAAAAGGAAATGTCCTGCTCCACAGTTCCTCCAGCAGGAACAGCTGATTCCACGGCCAGGGCCTCCCGAGGGACGCTCCTCTCCGAAGGGAGAAAGCTGCAAGACAGACCCCGGCTACCCAGCCCAACCACTCCTACGCCTTTAGCAGAGAATTAAGTCAAACGCGGGGACATATGGCGCTTCTAAGCTGCTTATACAGATGCACTGCGGACAGAACGCTCGGCTTCGGTGTTTAGAAAATGATTCCTCTGAGTAAAAAATTAAAAATATAAAAATAAACCTCCCTAGACCACAAGAAGTATTAATATTTTAACACTTTCACAAAACATTAGACACGTTTACACCCAATTTTAGACAACATATAAGCATTTTTGTGTGATGCTTTTAAAATGCACGATTGAAACAAATACCTCAGCAGAAAACCTGAGGCACAGGGACGGTGCTGGCTGCAGGGCAAGCCCTCACTCTTCCCCGCGCACCAACGCCGTCGCTGCCGGAGCACCAGACCTCGGCCAGACACACCCCTGCCTCCGACGGTGCACGTGGCCCCTCGAGAACGAGGACGTCCGGAGAAGCCTAAGGAGGGATTTCTTTATTAATTTCTTTTTTTAACTTTCCCAGCAGGAAGCGGGTATTCTAATTTTGAGCCTTCATTTCCTTTTCAGTCTCTGAATTTCCCAAGGGAAGTAAAAGGGCTTTCTAAAACAGAAACAGCTGCTTCTTTTTATGTCCTTCACACCACCCCCACCCAGACTCTGTTTTCTCCATGACAGGCAGCAAGACCGCTGAGAGCAACCCAGGACGGCCGAGAGCAAGGGGGGTCACACGGCGCACGAGCCCCGAGACGTGGGCCTCGTGGCAGAGACCTGGAGGCTGTGGGATGCACGAGACGCTCCCCACCACGGGATGCTCTTTGCCACCAGACATCCTCCACTAGCAGACGTTCCCTGCCACGAGACACTCCCTGCCACGACCCTCTGGGGCCAGCCTGCTGTCCTGGCTAGAGCCAGGCTGTCTGCCAGCACCTGCCTGGGTCTCGCTGCCCTCCAGAACGAGCACACAGGGTGCACAAATTTAACTATTCTTTCACTCTAATGGCTGCAAAGCCCGTATCAAACCTATCATTCGGCACCTGAGAATACACTAATGTTAGTTGTCTCTAATTTAAACGTGATGACCACGAGTTTAATTAATTGTAGATTTTTCCTTAGAATGAGCTAGGCAGCAGAAGCACATCTGCCATCCTCACAACGTGGGGATTTCAACTGCTATCACCTCTTGCGATGTGTTAATGTCCCTACACAGTGGCCTGAAATTACTCAACCCTGCAGGCACCACAAACAGTGGTTCAAAGACGAGCTCATCCTTCAGTGCCCTCACTGTGCACGGGGATTAAAGAGGACCGGACCAAACCGCAGAGTTCACAGGAAATACGCCCCAGGAGAGCAGGAGATGACCACCATCATCCCGTTCAACCATCGCTCTGCCTCTCTGACCGGCTTCACACTCATCCACTGCTGCCCCGTGCCGCAGCATTGGGCGTCCGCATTCCGGCGCCGCTCCTGCCCCTGCTCGGCTCCCTGGCCCAC
>NW_009704888.1:0-4366 GCF_000703405.1 Apaloderma vittatum
GACTAGATGATCTCTAGGGGTCTCTTCCAACCCCTGACATTCTGATTCTATGATAAGGAAAAGTGCCTAAAATAGTGTTTAGGAAACTATTTTGTAATCTATGATAGTTTTTCTTTAGTGCCTTTTCTGAAAATTTTTAAAACCAGAAGAAATAAAAATCAAACCTGCAATGAATTATTAGCTTTTTCAGGGGGAGAAAAAACACCAAAACAACAGAAAACCACAAAAATTTGCAATTACAACAGATGTTAGACATTTATCAAGTGCCTGGAAAAAAACAAACACCAAGGCACCAAAACTTGTGTTTGACAATTACTTAGTCTGTGTAAAACTAAAGGTGGCTGTTGAACAAGTAGCATAATAGGAGATTAAACTTAATAATGGCAAATGCAAGTAAGTTAAACTGAAAAGCATTTCAACTTCTCTGATGTCCTTGAGCCTAGATAAAGTGCACAGGGAAAACTCAGCGGCGTTCCAGAGGCTCAGTGAAAATCTGTTCAGGCAAAGCGCACACACACACATGCTTAATAAATGGGCTTTTTAACACATCTGTGATTACAGTGCTCACTTCTGGAATAGGCTGGTCTTTCCACAGTCTTATACTTGAGACTGATCTTGCCAAATTGTTGTGATCAAACATTACGCTATTTAATGAATTCCAACTGTCAGCACATGCAGCCTCATTTGTTAATCTCTAGTTGCTTTAATCTATGATGTACTGAGAGTATGATCCAGTTTATCAACCTTTTTTGAAAGATAAAGTTTTGCAACAGAAAGTACTTTTGAAAATGGTAATTAAATCTGTCTTAGCATGTTTGCACTTTCTAATTAATTGAATTTCTAAGCAAAAAAAAAGATGTACATTTCTAAATTTTTTTGTACATCAATGTTAAGGAGAGTAGTAGAGTAAGATTGGTTTAAATTCAGAGTTCATTGTCTATTTGCTAAGATAAGACACAGTAAATTTGACCTCTGGAGTCACTAACCGTGTCCTTATTCTTTGCCATGGATCAGAAACAAAGCTGTGAGCTGGCCAAAGAAAACCTGTTGAGGTTAAAGTTTCCCAAGACCTGTTACCTCCTTGTACAGGAATCTACAGAATTAAAATTATGCAAACAATAAATTGCTAAGATGCAGTCCATGTACAGAGAATGTGTTCATATTTATAGTTGCTCAACTTGGTTCACTTCTAGGCTTTCCAGCAGAACTGAAAATTTTGAGGAAAAGGAGGTAACTTGGGCCTTCTGGCTTTCAATAAGCTCTACTTGCACCTTTTATGCATTTGTTTGGAATCCCATTGAATTTGTGGTTTTTCTGTGGAAGACTTAAGGCCATTTCTTCATGACACTTTCTATAGGTAGGTTTCTTTTTTTTTTTCCTCTACAGAATACACTGGCACATACGTCTTGTTTAACTTAATCTGTAGCATTTTGATTTTTTTCTTGGACAGCTTCACTAGGCTTGTAGGTTCCAGCAATATATAAATTGGGGTTTGCAATATTGAAATTGTTGCGCTACCTGTTAATATTCTCTTTCGCAATATACACAGGGAATAGTCTTATATTAAAAAATGTTGCTGAACAGAATAGGAATAGTAATAGTAATGATGTGGGTGCACATTTATGGTGGAAATCCAATTGGCAGTACGAGCTGACTCTTGCTGAAAGCTTCCCTCTGCACAAGAGGGACAGAATCATACAGAAAAGCAGCTCATGTGAGTTTGTGTCCTGCTTGAGGTGATTCTTCCAAAAGCATGTGCACCTGATTGTGCAAAGTCACTTTGTGTAACTGTCTCCTGGTTTTGTGAAACCTAAGCTGCTACTGGCTGCTCTAGACACAGGGAGTTGCCAGTGAACTGCGTAGACCTTAATTCTAAATTAAGGTTTGAGACTTTTGCAAGTAGGTGGGTGTCACAGGTGAATTATTAAGAGAATTATCATTGTGGAGTTAACTAAAAGGGTCTTATTAATGATTAAATTATTACCAAATGATAATTAAACGATGACTGAAAATTAAGTGGTAATTGAATGGTTATTAAGCAATAATTGAATGGTAATTAAACAGTGATTTGACAATTATTTAAATTATGATTTAAACAATCATTTAGACAACGGTCTAACACTACTTACTACGCTTCTAAGCTGTAGCTGGAGATATATAAAAATACTTCTAGCATAAAATATACTTTTAGGCCTAATGTGGGATGTCAGTTACCTCATTATAGATATCAGATACTGGGTAAGCGGGTTTGGCATTGTCGAGGACTAACCTTGAGAGGCATCCCTGCTCAATGGGGAGATCATTGCCAAGCAGCCCGCTGCCACACAGGAGAGCTCAGTGGGCTCACGGGGGCTAAAAATACTTACAGCATAAAGCGATGGACTTGTAGTCAAACCCCACTTTGGCGTATGTGCAGCTGTGGCAGTTTCAGTCTGATCTAGTCCCAGCTCAGGCTGGTACTGTTACTTCCTGCTAAGACATAGCCTAAACTCAGTTCCTGAGAAGATAACGTTGGGATGCACAGCGATGTTAGAGCACTGCACTGGAAGAATCTTTTTCTCAAACTGAAATGCTTGCCTTAGGCAGAGTAGCCTGTGTTTTTTACAGCCTCGCTTCCTCACAGAAGATCAGGGGATTTTCCTCACAGGAGAGTAAACAAATATGAGTTATTAGGCCAGCTCATTAAGGAATGTCTTCCCAAAAGGAAATGGCTTATCCAGCTGTGTGGTAGTGAAACTCTTGGAAAGTGTGTAGTGCGCTAACAGCCCTGTCCTTGTTTAAATAATCGATGGTGATTCCTACCAGGGGTGTAAGTGCTGGGAGCTCTTGCAGCTCAACAGGCAGCTGGAGAGTTGTGGTGTAAGATCTAGGAACTGTAAATATGAAGAATCATAGAATGGCCTAGGCTGGAAGGGACCTTAGAGATCATGTAATCCAACCCCCCTGTCATGGGCAGGGACGCCTCTCAACTAGCCCGGGTTGCTCAAGGCCTCATCCAACCTGGCCTTGAACATCTCCAGGGAGGGGGCATCCACAACTTCTCTGGACAATTTATTCCAGAGTCTTGCCACTCTCGTACTGAAGATTTTTTCCGTAAGATCCAATCTAAGTCTATTCATATATGAAATTATGTTTTCTGTTAAGAAAGAGAGAATGAAAGGTGTTAGAGGATCAATAGAAACAAAAGAGCCCAGGAGTAACATGATAAAAAGCCAAGGAGAATATTAATTCTCATCTTTAATTAGAGTGGTTTTTTTTCTGAAGTACAGATGAAGCTAAGAAGAGGGAAAACGTTGTGAGCACAGGCAAAATCTTGAAGCTGTATAGAAACCAGTATATGAGATGAGAATGGGGGAAAAAAACCCCAACCCACGACAGGAACAGGTATCATCCCACGTAGTTCTACAAATTGTGGTGTGCCCATCCTCCTTTCATTTCCTCAGCTCCTTCCTCCTTTGCAAAACCTTTTCTACGTAAAAGGTTAAGAGGAGGCTATAGGATTTTCAGCATCTTCCAAACTTTGTATTTAATAGTCTTGTCACTGTGTGCCCTAACTAACTGCTCTGAGCCATGACTATCCTGGCCTTTGGCCACCTACCCACATCTAGTCCCGTGTCTGTAGCATCTCTCATTCCATCCCCAGCCAGCAAAGGGGGCAATAGGCCTGGAGATGCTCCTTTTGTAACCGCGCGCTCAGGCTGCAGGCATTGCGTGGTCTCAGCCTCCTCTGCAGAGGAGGAGTAAGGGTAAGTTTTAAGTGAGTAAGGGTACGTATGAGGTTTTTTATAGCTATAAAATATATGTTTACAAATATACAGTAGAAAAACACAGCCTCCAGTATAAGCCTGGTATAAGATGGCAGCAGTTTCTAGAACATGAAATCTAAGATAAGCTACTGCGTGAAGTCGTTAAGAAAGCAAGGCCTAGAAAAGGAGGAAAACAGCTATAAAAAGCAACAGACTTGACTGGTCCACAGGGAATGAGTAAGAAATGATTGGCTTGAGGAAGTGTTAAAGATACTGGGCTTGAGGGAGAAGGGGCTGAATGTAGAAAAAGTAGGAACAAAATGTTAAACACTGTCTCCTCGTCATAATCAAATGCTTAGGTTAAATGTTTGGGAAAGGGAAGCTGGAAAGAAAAGCTGGTAGTTTCCGATTTCCTCAGTATTCCCAGCACCTACCCCACCTCTCTATTTTTTCTTAAAGCCACAGAAATTATTCCGAGCTTCCACGAGGTCCCACAAAACAACCCGACCTACAAACCTGGACATGCAAAACCCACTTCAGATCTGTTCTTCCAGCCTAAACCGCTTTGCCCTCTTACAGCCAAGACGTTAAAACCCTTTCCCGAGCTGTGCCTCCCGCCC
>NW_009704889.1:0-8309 GCF_000703405.1 Apaloderma vittatum
AGCTCGAGAGAGACAGGGAACTGCTGGAGAGTTCGGTGCAGAGCCACAAAGATGATGGAGGGAGTGGAACATCTCCCTTCTGAGGAAAGGCTGAAGGAGCTGAGTCTCTTTAGCTTGGAGGAGAGCTGAGGGGTGACCTCATTCATGTTTATAAATACGTCAAGGAGGAGTGTCAGGAGGATGGAGCCAGGCTCTTTTCAGTGACATCCAACTACAGGACAAGGGGCAATGGGTACAAGCTGGAACATAGGAGTTTCCACAAGAATATTAGAAAAAACTTTTTCCCTATGGGGGTGACAGAGCGCTAGCACAGGCTGCCCAGGGAGGTTGTGGAGTCTCCTTCTCTGGAGACGTTCAAAACCCACCTGGACACTTTCCTGCATGACCTACTGTAGGGCATCCTGCTCTAGCCGAGGGGCTGGACTAGATGATCGTTTGAGGTCGCTTCCAACCCCTAACATTCTCTGTGATTCTGTGATATTAATAATATTTAAAAGCTGCCAAAAATACTGGTTTTTTCAGGACAGTGTGTAAATTTACTTTATCCTTTGCATCCCTCTAGTCTTAACTATTTTGCTTGCTTTCATGGCTTTAATTAGGATGCTAACTTTGGTAAATAAGAGAGTGCCAGAGTCATGTACCTTCATTTACACGAGTCCTTGTCTTTGAGAAGGAGATGGTTTTCTTCAGCCATTCCAGTAATACAATTGGAAGGACATCATTCCTTTACCTGGGTTTCTGATGCAGTTGCAATATATTTTCAATGCAATTACCTCTTGCAGATACAAGAGTACATTTCTTTCCATCCTACTTCATTTTATGTACTGACGTGATGCTCCATTTCAAGGAGAAGGGCTTGTTGTTCACTTGTTGGGATCTTAAGAAATATTTTCCTGACAGTAAAAAGCCTGACCAATGTCTGCTTAAAATCTATTAAAAACAAGCTTTATTCACCTCTTTGTTTTCCGGTCTTGGATGCTCTCCTGAAATTTGAACAGAAATGCCCTTAGCATTGGTAATGAGCAAGCAGTGCAAAGCTAGGGGCCTGGGTGGGGAGGAAATGGTCAAGGTGGAGCACGGCTGATGACATAAATTACTCTTACAGATTAATAAGAGCAAACCTTACGAACTGATTTGTATCCTTTGTCAAGTTACATTCCATCATATTTTTCTTGGTTTTGAGCATACTATCATTCTCATCACTTTCAGCCCATAATCTCGTTTCTTCAGTAATCCTCCACTTGGGCTTCATCTCTCTCCTGTTCCATATTATACCTTTCTGTCCCCCTTTCTGTTTCCATCTTTTCCCCATATGCTGTACACATTGCTTTGCATCTGTGATGCTATGAAGTCTGTTGAAAACAGAAACAGGACAACTAGATTTTTACTGGCAACATTCTTTTATTTTTACTTAGCTCCAAAAAAAGCCCAAGAGGAGTATTGACTTGTAGAGGTGTTATTGCTTTGTTGCCACAGTAAATTTGATTTTGAAAGTCCACTTGCATCTGAAGAGCAGTTCATTATTTGTCAATAAATGTTTTTTTCTCTGTTTATTTTTAATGAAGATCAATCTTAATTATCAGGATAATGTTGACTTGGTAAATGTGATAGGTTTTGTTTTCATGGTTATAATTTTTGCTTCATGTTATGGAACTGTTGTGATTTATAGGTATTGGTGTAAGAGATTTTCTTTTGAACGTCTTCTCATTTCTCTGTTTAAGATGGAGTTGGTTTCAACTCTGTCCAAATGCTGATGGTGAGTGGCATGAATGTTGCAATCCTTCAGGAGTCTCACGGGGAATTTGAATGCAGAAAAAAAGCAATTTTATATACTAAAAATGTTTTGGGAGCTCTTGAGGAAGTTTTTCAAACCAACTTGTTTTTAGGGAATAGTTAAGGATTTTTAGAGTTCTAGATCTTAATGTTTCATGCTGTACCAGTATTAATTATATTAAAATATAATGTACGTATTTCTGCGGGTTAACATCCTCCATGGTAAGGTGTACACCACCACAAATGCGGTATCCTTCCCAGAATTTCCTATGCTGTAGCTTGTGTCTCTTGCCTTTTGTCCTATCTGTGTGGACCTCTGGGAAAGGTCTGGCTCTGTCTACCCCTGACCCCCTCCCTGTTGGGTAGCAGAAGACAGAAGTTAGATCTCTTCTAATCGTCTCTGTTCTGGGTTAACAAACTCGGTTCTCTCAACCTCTCCTTGTACTCATGTGCTTCAGTCCCCTCTCTTGGTGGGTTCCCTGTTGGACTCACGCCAGTTTGCCAATGTCTTTCTTGTACTAGGAGATACGGTGTACAGTGGTCTTATAAAGGCCAAAAAATATGAATTATCGTTTCCTTCAGCCCACTGCTTACAGCCAGTCCAGTACACAGTGTGCTGCCTCTGCTGCAAGGATGTGCTGCCAGTTGATGTTCAAGGTACTGTCTGTTGGGTCCTTTTCTGCAAAGCTTCTTTCCAGCCCATGAGCACCTGACTCATCTGGGTGCGCAGGGTCGTGCCATCCCAGGTGAACAGGACTTAATTTGCGTTTGTTGACCTTCATGATGCTTGTGTCTGTCCATTTCTGAAGGTGATTGACGTTCTTCAGAATGGCAGCCCTGCCCTCCAGGCTGCCAAGCTCTTCCTCCAAATTGCTGTCACCCATAAACCAGGGGGTTAATTTTGTCCCATCACCCAGGTTACTAATGGCGATTATTAAACAGGATCAGCCTCCGGGCTGACCAGCCACCGGCTGGATGTGGAGTCGCTGCCTCCTCCCCTTTGATCCTGGCAGTCCAGGCAGTTCAGGAGACAGTGGGCAAAATAAAATAGAAAGTAGCAGGTTTAGTAGGTAGTGGTTAAGTAAAATTGTGAGTCTGTGTTCAGGAGTGAGGGGGAGAGCTGGGGGAGATCTAATGGTGTGTGGGTGAGGGAACCTTAAAGGAGTTCAACAACTCTTGCTTTAGGCCTGAGTGAATGTGGGAGTAGTGTGGTATAACTTGTGATTAGACCTAAGTAATATTTGTCTTGGTGTGTTAAGCTATTTTCTGAATCATGGCATTTTCACAGGAATGTCTCCAAAATACGGTGCTCATTGTTAAGTCAGTGATGATGATAAAAATAGATATTAAACTCATTTCCATCAATTCTAGATCCTGCCTGGCATCTGATTTCCAGCCCAGAGAGCAGTAGAAATTAACTCTTCATCAAAACGATTTAAATGCAGCTTAATATAATGTTAAAAATAGCTAGTCAGTCTTCCTCACTACTCCTCCAGTATTGTTATCAACCTTGGGTGTGTTTTTTGAGTTTTATGCATGCAAGTTTTGTCTGTAGACAGTATTGGTCATGGGTGATTATTAAATCACTACTAAATATTTTAACACAAACCATATCCTTCAAATGGTTGTTGCTGATTATTTTGGAGGAAATGAAGCTGATCTCAGGTGCAGGATGAACCTGCCTGTACCTCTACAAATATTCCCTCTGTTTTAACATGCTACAAAAAGTTAAATGCTGACTTCAAGGTCTTTTCCAATTATGGCAATTCTGTGATTCTGTATGTGATCTCTAATTTTGAATTGGAGAATTCTAGTATTGAAGACTCAATTTTCTTCTGAAGTAAAGCTTTAACCAGGTAAGGTAATGCCCCATCCCTGACAGTGAGGTTGGACACCAGTGAGTAGCCTGGTCTGGTGGAACATGTCCCTGCCTGTGACAGGGGGGTTGGACTGGGTGATCTTTGAAGGCCCCTTCTGACCCAAACCTTTTTGTGATTCTGTGATAGTACAATGTGGATGCCCGGTCTGTTTTACAGTATGAGATAATTGTGTTTAAATGAGCAGGTCAGATTTTGCTTTCTTTGAATCCTATGCTTCCCACAGTTTGGTTTTGGAACTGTTGACCTCTTTTCTCTAAAACTAAACCAGTCTTGGTGTGTGATTTATGTAAAAAAACTGAGCAGTTTGGTTTTACTTTTGATGTCCCCCTTCACCAGGAACATCTATCACAAACTATACCTTGTTGTCTAATAAATTTTATATCCTTTTCTGGACTTAAGCAGCAGGAGTGTGTTCACAGGCTGCCTGAGAGAGCAAATAGAAGTATTGCGCCATGGGCACCTCTCACTTTCTGGCTCCAGCAGGACAGTTTTGCCTCACTTAATGTTCCTCAAACAGCTAAACCCTGAAACGTTATGTATTATGCATACGAGTAGTTAATTTTTAAGATGGTAGAAATTGTTTAAATAAAGATCAGTTTTCATTGGAACTTAATGGCATTTTAGTGGCAGAGAGGTATTTTGTTCTCAGTTGTTTCACTGAGGAAAGCAAATGTTTGCAGGAATCTTGTCCTGTGGGAAAAGGAAGGAAAGACAGCGGGAGTTTTGTAAGTAGCTGGCATTTTAGTAAAATAAAATTTCCTTCCTCTTCAATAATAAATACACAATACCTGCAGAAAATTTTCAGAATTAATAATTTAAGATTAAAAATTATTTTTTGTGAAGTATGTCTAAGATATATGGCATGTTGTATATAGCACATAGTATAGAGCAGTGAATTTCTTATTTTGAAGACTCTACAAGGCACCATAGTATACAACTTTTATAGGAATAAATATCTTTTTCTGAAGAGCTCATGTTGTATAAGATGGCTGTAAGATATTGTTTCATAGTAACTGTAAGGGAATCCTTTTCTCTCGATTTAAAGGCTTAATATAAGCCTTGCTTCAGCAACTACTTTGGTATCTGATGCAGTGTGGGGCAGCCGTGTCAGTTCATGCAAAGAACTAGTCTGATTAAAACAGAACATGGGGAAATGTTATTTTTGAAGGTACAAACTTAGAATTTGGAGACCACCAGTTATGCCTTGTCTTGCCATTCTTCACCTGCTCTATGTGTCTATACTACTTAGACAATAAAGATGTAGTATAAAATGTTTGGTTGCTTTCACTGAATGGTGAGCACTGGGTTTCTGCTGGAGTATAGGGATCTCAGGGTCTATTTTAATACTGGTTTTAGTTTTATGTTACCTGCATTAGTAAAAACAAACAAACTGACATATTCAGGCCCAGCAGCGTCCTGATTTGTTGATTCAGAGATAAAAGTGAGGCAAACAGGCTCTCGTCCTTTCTCCTCAGTAGCTCATGTTGTAACTAACATTTCCATTAGAACTGTGGAAGTTTCCGTTCTGGATTAGATTTGCGGCCCATTCAAATTAGTAAATTACTTCAAGGTATTTTAGAAGCAGATGCAAAAAGTTCAAATGGGTCCTTAAGGGTTCTAACAAATCAGTCCACTCATTTTGTCTGTTTTGTTCTTCTGCAGTCACTGCTGTAGGACCAAAGGCTGAAGGTTTAATAACTCCTTTCAAAACTGAAACTGATTGTCATTATTGAATACTTCTTCCTTGTAAGAAAGATTTTATGTGCTTTTACAATAGCTGTCCAGTCCCTTCTAATTTTGTGTAACAGAAATAAATATTGCAAATAGTTTAGATGCATTTTCATGAACATCTCTTCTACCAATTACTGTGTGAGCTTCCACCGAGAACGGAAGCTGTATCCTGCCTGTGGCTTCCTACCCTCTCCTCTGTGGTCCTCTGTGTCTGCATCGTGAGTCAGATGAAGGAATGCCTCTAGATGAAAACTAACTCAAAAGGAAAAACTCTTATGGTACTAAAACTTGGAGGCTGGGCTGGAGTGAAAGAGCAGAGGATTCAGGGCATGGAGGTGGAAATTAGTGTTCTGCTCAGGATAGCTTGCAATCAGATCAGCTCAAAGTAATAATAACATTGCAGTTTTACTCCTATCTTGACATTCTTTGTTTTTAATGCAATATTTCTACTGGACAGTTTCAGCCAGTTTGTTCTGATGCCTAAGTTAGCTGTAGAGAACTTTTTGGTGTGAATAATGTTTGCACTGTAGTGGTCTTGATGACCCTGGAGGTCCTTTCCAACCATAATGATTCTGTGATTCTGTGTGTGTGATTCTTTTACAGTATTTCTTAATAAATTATCTTTTGGTAGCCTCTCATTTTCTGCATACTTAAATCCCAGCAGAACTCCTGGGTGTCATTTGGACCTGTTGACTTTTTGGAATTTAAATTAGTAGTTTCTTCCAAAATTGTAATTTCTTCATTATGGAAGAGTACCTTGGAGTAAAGATACCACCAACATTTTTTGCAGCTAAGACTACAGAAGCAAAATAAACCAAATGCAAAAGAAGTAAGTCCCAAACCTTCCCCAAGCAGGGGAACAAAAACCTATGATTGATTCTATGATGTTATTTAGAATTTTAGGAATGGTGTAATTTCCTTTAATTCTACCTCTTTCCCCTCAGTCTCGCATGAAACACCTCTTAATTTGTCATTGGAATCTTGCTGCTTGTGCATTGGAGTGGTGGTGCTGATTCTAGGTGTTTGCTCCTAGGGAATCCACTTTAGCTTTTCTAATTTCCTTCTTTCCCCCTCTTTGTTAGCATCATTGAGTTACTTCTCAGAGCACAGAAGGATTTATCTTTCAGCTCAAGTAGCCTCTTGAGTGACACAGTCTAATCACACTGGTTTAGTACTGGCTGTCGTGGTTTCCTCTTCGTTAGTGTGCCTGATAGTCCTCAGCGGAGACTTTGGTTGATTCATTAGTTACTAGCAAAAGCTCAGAATCAACTCAGTCTAAAATAAAGAGCATAATACAGTTTTTGTGGAGCTCATAGAGGTGCTAGCTTCACAGTTATCCTTTTTCCAAAACATATTTTAATACTTACAGAAGTTTTAATTCAGGATTTATATTATATATGAACAGAGCAATGCTTGAGGTAAAAAAATCAAATCACATAATAGATTCCATGTTGTCGAGTCAGATTAAGAAAAACTAACAGTGGCTCAAAGTACTTTTTTTCTACCTAATGTACTATGTGCATATCAGATTCAGCTCTGTGTATTAAACTCCTCTTACATAACTGTCTGGGAAATATTAGTTTAAAAGCCACATTTTTAAGCACCATCTAAATCAGTAGATTAGAAAAGCTGTTCAGAATTAGTAAATCAAGGAAATTTGAGATTGGAATGACAAATGTCACCAATTCCTAGGGGTCAGTATATTTAGTCTTGGTATATAATATTTTTGTTCAAGAAGAGGATTCAGCAGGCGGTCTGTATTCCAGCTGTGCTTTCCAGCCTTAATAAGGTGTGCTAGTTAGAAGGGAAGCAATACCAACACCCTATGGGAGAGTTAAGGATTTGTCCTTATTCTTAGGGACCCATATACAGAGAAGTAAAACCCATTATCAGCAAGATGAGAGGTAGAGGAAGGGCTGTAGGTCCCTCCTGTGATTTCCTCCTGGACTCCCCTGCGCAGAAGGGAGCAGAGCAGCAGACTCTGTGCCACGCTGGTGCCAGGGCAGTGCCCATCGTGGCTGAATCCAGTGCTGACATGTGCTGTTACAAGATATATGGGTCCCAGAAATCTTCTCAGAGTCAACAAAATGTTGTATGTGCTTTTTAAAGCTGATAAGGTAGAGATGTCAGTAATAAATACTATACTCACTAAAGCTGTTATGGTTGAGACAGTATTAATTTTACTCTGGTGCTTTAGCAGAAGGAAAGCTGACAGGTTTTAAACTGAGTCCCAATCCCCAGAGTCTCTGCTTAGAGATGAGATGTTGTGTCTGCTTAATTCCTGAGAAGACGACACAAGTACCCTACAGCCCGTGGTGCCCTCACCTCTGATCATGACCATAGGGTTATTGACTGGCTGCATGGCAAGAAGCAGAATAATGATTGCACAAGCGCCTGAAGCAAAATCCTGTTTTTGCTGGTCCCTGGGTTAATGACTGGTAGTATCTTTGTTATAGTTCACGTGACGTGGTTTCTTTGCTAACTGAAGTTGGCAGTTTGGAATTGTGCGAGTTCCTCTGCGGCATTTTAAATAAACTGCACCATGATTCTGGCTCTGATCTGGCTGTCCTTGCATCACCCGTCCTTCTGCTCGGTTTCATCGTGCTGTCCGCGATGGCAGCATCAATCTTGAGAACACACAAGTGTAGAGATTTCTAATATTAATTTGTCTGTTTAGATGATAAAAGCTATCAGAAGGCGCATACCCTGCCTGTGTTGCAGCTTCTGCTCTCGCATGGGAACGGCAGGAAAACACTTGCAGGTGTTTCTGCCGTAGACCTGCTGTCCTTATGAAAACTGCTCTTCTTTTGAAAATGATGTAATATGATTACTAAAGCTTCCCTACTGGGTACAATAGTAACTCAGAGCATCCACAGCAGGGTGTCTAGCCGCTGACCCCACAGAAAGGCCCTCTGTTTTGAAGTC
>NW_009704889.1:8324-14873 GCF_000703405.1 Apaloderma vittatum
CCTTGTCCCAAAGCATTTCGTTAAGATTGCAGGAAATTTGGAACAAAGCTGCAGATTTTGGCAGTTTAGCGGGAGGTGGCTGCCAGTCTAAGGCACAGATGGAGGTATTTGGAGAAGCCAAAGCAGCATGGTCTTTCTGTTCCTTTCTTAAAACCATCAGAAGGATTAGATTTTTAGCACTTGAAATGGCTTAATTTAGATTTTGAGATAAAATACAGCAGGGAGAAACAGTCTCTTTTTTAACTCTCTTCTGCAGTTTTCTGTGGATTTAGGAGATCAGAAACATATTTCATTTTTATTTTGTTTAAGCAGCCTAGGGTTGCAGAATATGATTTTATGACAGAAGCAAACCCTTCAGCAAATCTTGTATTTGTGGGCTATGTCAGTCTTCGGTGACATTTGCACCTTTTTAGTCTCATGTTGCCAAGAAACTAAGGAGTTTACTATGGCAGTCGACTCGATCTGTGGGTAGTTCTTTACGCTTTTTTTCTTCTTCTGTGCAGCTGAGAGGAAGGGGTCAGAAAACTCGCCTTCACATTCAAGACACTTGCTCGTTGCAGTTAGTAATTGAAGTTAGTGGGGACCGAATATTAGCTTTGATAGATTCGTATGCAAGGCCACCTGTAGAAATGCAGCTTAGTCAGTGCGGGGAAGTAACGGGAAGCCTGTGGCTGCTGCAGCCCGGAGGAAAAGCTGCTCTGGGAGCGCGTTGTGCTTCCTTAAGAGCCTGTGCAGCATGAGGTGTGCGTCCTGTTGCTCCCCTGTCCTTTGGCTTCTCTGATCCATTCTTAAACAAATGCATACGGGCACAAACATTTGCAGGCCTATTCTTAGTAGACTAAAACCTGTTTGACATGCTGTACTGGTAAAAAGTTGATTTCCTTTATGCTTTACTAAGCTTTATGCAGTATTGCGCTAAGCTTTGCGGTGATTTTCATATGCAGGTACGGGGATGTTCTTCATTGCATAGCTGTGAAGTGACTCACTTGGAATTTTATATTCAGTTGTGAATGTATAGTTGCTAAAATTAATGAGGCTTGAATTAATTTATTGTGAATAAAGAAAAATAATTGGCTACTAAAGCAAAAGGTTATTTGGCAAAGATGTAAAAGTTCAGTTAGCTTGGTCGGAATTCCAGTCTGTGCCTTAATAAACTTACTGGAAGGACATAAAAGGAAGATAACTTTATTAGAAAGTCATAGTGGGCTGGTTATAGAAGGAAATAGTGGAACATTGTGTTACGAAGGAAGATCTGACACTGGGTGAAATGCTTTGGACATTATTTTGTTAGTTTTGTTGGTTCTTTCAAAAGAAGCAGTGGACAAGGTGCTTGAGCAAAATACTGAAAGATGTGTAAATGAGAGCAGACCTGCATTATCTTGGAGATAAGCAGTACTGTAAAGGTCTGCGCTACCTTGACATGGGGAATTGGAATGATTTAAATCTAGACAGATGAAGAGGAGGAAATAAAAAAAAAAGAAGCGTCATTTAACTTTGAAGGTTCCTCAGGTTCACTGGGTGCCTTCCTAGGCTACTTTTACATATCTCTGTGGATCTAATCTACGACACCCAGACGTGTTCAGAAGTGCTCATTTTATAAATTAAATCATCCAGTTCCCACTTAATTTGTGTTATAATTCGGAGTTTTAAGTGATGAGATGTGTATCATGGTTTTTTGAGGAGCTAAAGCAGGAAGTGCTTTCCATGTTTCAGAAACATGGATTTCAGAGCAGTGGCCGTAATCAGTTTGGTTTGCAAAAACATGCAATAGTTATGATTGTAATTGCATAATAATTGAATGATTTGAGTTTCAGCACAGCCTAAGCTGCAGGACATTGAATATAGAATTCCTGCATCCCAAGTGAGTGTCACTAAGAAATTAAAGAAATCTGGAAAGAGGCATCCACTGGCCCTTTTTTCAGAGACAGGTTAGTTACTTTAGGTCAGGAGTGCAAGATCAGACAATGAGCCAACAGGAGAGAATATAGCTGCCAGGGACCTCAGGGAATGTGAAAACCTCATTTTTATGCCCTGGGTTGTGTTTTATACCTAAAATTGTCCCATGTGAAAAGCCTGAATAGTCCAAAGAGCAGGCATTACAATGACACCCCCTTAAAAAGAAAGTGAATGTGTCTGGAAAAAAGGATGTAATGGATTCAGACCTCCTTTGATAAAGGGAGATTGAGTGTTGGGTTTTCCACATGCTAAAGTGCTCTCATTACTGAGTGGCTATTAGTGAAAGATGAAGTGATTTGACCAAATCTACATAGCCCGTGACAAAAGTTGTGTTTGAGTAGATTTTCTTGCTGCAGTTGCCAGTCTGGCCCAGTAATCCATAGATGCCCTACTGACAGAGGTTTCCACAATGACAATGAATTTTGTGATGTTTCTGTGATGAAAAATGAAGAAAAAATACTGCTTTCTTTTCTTGCCATTCTCCTGTGTTTGATCCTGAATGTTGAGAAGTACAATTTAAAAATATGAATGTGATTTAAATCTATTAACATACAATACATCTGGAATTTCAGATCTTAGAGCAAATTATGCTTATTCAGACATCTGAATAGAGAAGTTTTATTATCTGATTAACCTTTTGGGACAAGGAGATGACTTCTCGCTCCTTCGTGTGGCTGAAATTCTGGAGTTCCTAGAACTCAGAGTGTGCATCTCTTCAGCAGCGTCTGGGTCTAGAGAAGTTCTAGAAGTTCTAGAGAAGTAAATTCAATATATTCAATTTCCAGGTTTTCTTGAGTAATATAATTTTTTTATTTTGAGTTTTTCTGTTGTGATACATTATGATGTACTATATTGTCAAGTATTTTATGCACAAATGTCCCTTAGAACTGGCTGTAATTTCTAAATGCTTTAGCATGTTTTAAATGACCCATTATCCTATATTGTGCTTATCAATATTTTATTGTTTTTATAGATTACCTTTCTCAAGGGATAGATCTCTCTGGAATAGAAGTAATTGAAAATGACCTGCTTTTTATTGCAAGAGCTCGACTTGAGGTGGAAAATCAGGCTAAAAGGTTGCTTGAGCAAGGTGTGGAGACTCAGGTAAAATACACTTTCTTCCTTTTAAAAGTGAAGTGTAAAAGTACTCTAAGCTTGATTTCCTTTGTTTTGTGTAACATTTTCTAATGGAGATTAAAAATGAAAACGGGCTTACTTACAAAATTCTCACACATTAGAATGTCCAAAGAAACTGACAAAACTGACCTTATACAATAATTGGACGAATAAAATTTTGGAGGATCTCACACTGAAATTTGAGAGAAGGCAGGTGCTGATATGAAGAGTTTAACTAAACACTGTGATAAAAGCTTGATGATTGATATGACTTTGCATTATGCATGTTATACATTGCCAATATTGCCAAGCTTTATAGATAAATCTGAAAAACGCAGTTTCTTAAAATTGTAAGAAGATTTCTGATTTCTACATTTTAGCTGTGCAGTAATATACTGAAATGATTTGAAAGATTTTCCATTAAAAGGATATTTTAAACTTTGAGGTAAATATTCACTGTAGGGAATAGCAAAATGAATATGCAAAATTGCATTCATCCATACTAAATGTAATTATCTTCATTTTTAATAACCAGGCTATGTCTGTTATTTAACTATTTGTAGTTTTAGTGCTGTCTTCTTACCTTTTTAAAAATTCATGTTCTTTTGTCTATACTTTTTAGTATTCTTTAAAAAAAAGAATTTAAAATCCTCATTACTAGGGTAAGAAGAAAAATGTCATACAAATTCCTATCAAATTTGGATTTTAGATTAGAGAACAAAGAGAATTAGAACAAGTCATTTCTAAGCTATTTACTACCAATGGTTAAACTTACCTGTAAGTCAATATACCATTCATTTATACTATTAAAAGTTGGCATGAAAATAGAGTGTATACAAAATGAAAAATCTCTTCATTAAATTGTCTTGGTTGGATAAATGAGGGTTAAAATTATTGCTATGTCTCAAGCTTTTACTCAGATGTCTCCTTTCAGATAACGATCTGCAAGAAGTTGTGATTGTGGTTAAAACTTTTGGCTATTTACTGGCAGCAAAACAATAGGAAAAAGCACCCTTTTTTTTTCACTTGATCACTTACCCAAATGTTGAAACTCCAGGCTCTTCGAGCATGTTGCCAAGCTGTGGTTGGGCTCATTACAAGCTGTGAAGTGTATATGATGTTAAATAAAGACTGAATGAAGGTAGGGCATGAGAAAAAGCAAATGGACATTTATTTTGAATGTAGCAAAAGTCTTCATTGGTGTGTACTCCTTTTAGTTTTTCATGTCAGTTTTGACCTTCTTTGCTGATTTTCTCTTCATATGAAGTACTAAAGCGGAACTGACAAAGAAACCCTGGGGAAATCAATCCCACTCCACTTGAAAAATAGACAGATTTATTAGGTGTTCCAGGCTGTATCTAGGTAATCAAGAGATTATTAAAGTATTTGCTTGTTGTGCTTTAGCCAGGGGCTTGTTTCCAGCAAACGAAAGAACATTATTAGTGCTTAGTCATATCAGAAGTGGGGATGTTTTCATGAAAAAGTGTTGGAATATGCTTCACAGGTTCGTTCTTGGGTATGATTTGTGGATTTACTGTTGGAAAAACAGCATGTTTCAGAAAATATGCATGCAGGCATTGCCCAAGAAATCTAAAGTTTGAAATATGACTAGCAGATAGTGTGCCTTTGGTTCTTATTATTGTAGCTATGTGTTTTATGGACAAGCTGATTTACATTTATACCTTCCAAGCCCTGAGATTTCCCATAAGAGGATATGGGATCTTCATATTTTCTTCTGCGTTTTGTATCACAGGATTCCTTAGATGGGCTCTCTGCCTGCTTGTATCTGTTCTGGTAGCCAAGTCTGTACCTTTGAGACTAGCGCATCTGTATTTGTCCAGGTGGTTCTTCAGTTATTTGATATCCATATTTGCAATTGCAATTTTAGTTTTCACCTTCATTTTGAACTGCTGTATAAATAATACATGAGATCAGTTGCCTATATAACAGCAAGCTGTGTTTCCATATTTCATCTAGCACTTTTCAGCAATGACTTAGGAAGAAAGTTAGTCTTGTGTCTCCATTTTAGAGTATTTCAGTGTCCACCTGAAAGAGAAGCAGGAAGTGGAAATACATAAAAAAGTAAAAGTACCAAAAAAAAAAGTGTCTCCTTTTATGCAGGAGTCATTGGAATTTGGTGAATATCTTGTTTAGAATTCAGCTGTTTTTTCATAGATGCTGCTAGAAGGTACTCTGACAAGAAAAAACAGAGCTGAAAAATGTAGAACGTCCCTCTAAAAATTATATATCTCATTTGTTTAATTAAGAAACTATTTTTGTGTTTTTGATTATTTATTTAGTTGTGTAAAAGTCACTTGCTAATGAGCTGTGCCCAGATTCCCCCAAATAATTTCCAGCAGTGGCACATGAAAGCAGATACTTACCTCTAAGTGTTGAGTTGTCTTTTTTCTCTCTATTGTAATTAATGTTTTTATTGTATGTCTCATCATTTTAGCGGTTTTGTATTTCTCAGAAGAAATGAGATTTCTCTTTTGCTCTTCCTTTGGAAGTGTGTGTCTGTCAGCATGTCTAGACTTAACAGGCTTTCATAGAGCTGCCAACCACACTTGTCTTCCTAATCCTTTTAGAGAGAGTAAGCCCTCTTTGCTCTTGTTGACATAAGTAATACAAATAATAGCAAACCCGATCAAGCAGGGGTACCAGTGGCTGTGGGCAGGTTTTTTATTGCCATGTGTGCTTTGTTACACACTCCTGCTGCATGTGGTATGGATTGATGCTCTTTCCTTACCCATAGAACAGTATTGAGAAGATGGATTTAAACCCTGTCCTTCCTGTTTAGTCCTAAACTCCTTGCTAGCTTTCCTTCACACTGCAAGCAGGCTAATGGCAGATAGTATAGAAAGCAGGAGAGGCTGCTTTAACAGAGATACATCAAGAGACTTAATTCAACTGCTTGAAATATCTCCAGCATTTCTTTTGCTCACAGGATGAACCCCAGGCAGAGGAATCTAGATTTGCTCTTGACACCACTCCACTCCTTTACTCAAC
This sequence comes from Apaloderma vittatum, assembly GCF_000703405.1. Lineage (NCBI taxonomy): Eukaryota > Metazoa > Chordata > Aves > Trogoniformes > Trogonidae > Apaloderma > Apaloderma vittatum. The sequence goes on from NW_009704889.1 coordinate 14,406, forward strand.
AACAGTATGTTACATAAAGCAGATGTGAGTAACAAGAAATTACTTGGAACGAGAGAAGTTTGTTAATATTACCATAGCTCAGTTCTAGGTAGAACAGTTTGGGCAGATGGAGTGTTGTGGCTGCTATAATTACAAACAAGGAAGCTTTCTCTGACTTTGCAAACCCTTGCTGCTGTTTATTGTTGTTCTTTGTGTGAGGCTTTCCTTTTAGAGCCAGGGATGCCCAAACTTAGTTCCATCAGGTAATGGTAAGGTTGGTACCAGGGGGCGCCAGGTCACGTGTGTGCAGAGAAGAGAGACATCTCCATCTCCTCCATCTTTACTCTGCTGAAGAGGAAGCCCTGGTTCTGGGCTAGGTTCACTGCTTTAGCACAGTTATGGGTCTCCTCTGTTCAAGAAGGATGGATTTTTGCGTGGATGTACTTAAATGGATGCACTGTTGGGCTGAGGCCAACGGGATGAAGTTCA
>NW_009704890.1:0-1499 GCF_000703405.1 Apaloderma vittatum
CCTGCTAATTGTCTTTGCAGCAAGACAGACATCAATTGCAAGAAGCCGGATGATGGGAACCTCTTCCCCCTCTTGGAAGGGCAGGATTCAGGCAGCAGCAATGGCAACACGAGCATCAATATCACGGACATCTCAAGGAACATCACTTCCATGTAAGTGGGGGTCCCCCCCGGGCTGGGCCGCCAGTGCAGGGCTCAGGTGCCCCCGGCGTTGCTGCGCTGCCCGGCAGGGCTCAGCCCGGCTTCCCGAGCAGATCCGGCTTTTCCCCGTTACCCCATCCCCAAAAACAACAAGGACAGCAACTACAACAACAAAAAAACCCTCAGCAACAGTTTGGCCGAGGCTTAAGAGGAATAAAGTAAATGGGATCCGATTCCTTAGCAGGAGAGAGAGCAGCAGGCAGAGATGCTAAAGCTGCTGCTTCCTTTAACTGTTTGCTTCTGCGAGGGGAGGGGGTACGGCATAGCCACACACAGAGACATATTTACCCAAATTGGGCAAGAAAAGCTGCTTGTTCTTTTTTTGAGACTTTGGATCCGGTTAGAATGTAATTTTTTTATTATTTTTTTTTTTATCCCCACAACAGAAAATGCTCCCTTCCCTGCCCTGGCTGAATGTATCCGGGGATATGCGGTTTCGCCTTTTTAAGGGGAGTAAAAAAAAATAGGGCAGTGAGATGTCCCTTAAGTAGCTTATTTAACTCACATTGTTATAATTTTGCAACTCTCAGTGGTGCTGCGATAGGATTTGTGTGTTTTCGTCTCGGGGTGGTGGCAGTGGGGAGAAGCGTCGGAGCAGGGAGATATTTTTAGTTGAGCACTTTGCGTTTGTTTGCATGCTTGTTTATCTGGAAAATCAACTTGAAGTTGCATTATCCTTGTTTGGAGAGGCAGTTAGCAAAGCCCATGTTAATCTCATCAGCGTGGAATCAAGAAAGGAATATATTTCCTTCTGAATCCATCAAGCTCTGTGTATGGGGGCGTAGGGGCGAAAAATCCTCATCTCTTCCAATCTCTGCTTTTTATTTTCCAGCACGTTTTTTGGGTGAGATGAACTCTGAGCCATTTCATTATTCTAATGCTAATTGAAATGTGAGCATTTAGGGAAATGTAGCCCCCAGAGCAAGTTGGCAGTGGGAGTTGAGCAGCGAAGAGGTGGAATCCTTTATTCTCGCAGTTAAATGCAGCAAGGTTTGAAATGAGTAATGGTGGGTTATTTATTTATCTCCCACCTCGATCGCACAGTTGCATGGAGGATGAGGGCTTTGCTGAGTGTCTTCCTGAGGCTGTTTTTGGTCACGATGCGATTGCAGCAGAGCCGGGTAGTAATTGCGGTGCCTCTTTCACAGCTCTGCTTTTCACCTTTGCTGGGGAAAGATGACTGGAGCCGCTTTCCTCTGCTTGCTTACAGGTTCATGCCCTGCCCAAGCAGATTTTCAGCAAGTACCTCTGACCCTGAACCCCCTCAGCCCTGCCTTTGCCAGTAAACCTTTGCAAACG
>NW_009704890.1:1530-6792 GCF_000703405.1 Apaloderma vittatum
AATGGGGAAAGTAAATGGGGAAACTAATGCAATGCTCCCCTTCCAATCGCCCCATATTTATCCTGTGTCCTGGTGCTGGAGTATTTTCTCTTCGATGTCACAGAGATGTGGATGGTACTGGGGAAGTCAGAGAAACTCGTGTTTGGTTGTGGTTTTTTTTTTTTTCCCTTCCCTGTGCTTGCTGTTTGTTGTGATTTGGTTTTAACCCTTTGCTGGACAGGGAGCAGGAGGAAAAGCTGAGGAGGGTTTGGAAGCTGCCAGTGTGAGCGAGTGTGTGTTGTCAGATGCACACATCCATCTGAATGGCTGCGAGAGGTAGTGTAACAGGAGTCCTTTGTGCCCAGAAAAATGTCTTTATTGCTTTGAAACTGAAAAATGCTGATAAGCAATCCTTAAAAAGGAGGGTGGGGAGTGGCGGGGCGGAGGGGGAGGAAGAAAGAAAACCCGACAACTCCAGAGATAGAGATGTTGGATGTTTTTTTGGAGAGGAGCTTCTCTTAAGTTGGAGAAGAAGGTGCCAGTTTTTTTGCTGGAATTTGTATGCATCTGTCTTCCACACTGAGCCAAGCATGTTTCCTCACCCCCTGCGTTGCTGCCAGGCCCATGCCTCCTTCCGTGGGCTTGAGGGGGGCTGAAGTTCAGGGCTGGGGGGGACCCTGAAATGCTGTGATGGGCTGAGACTGAGCATGGGCAAAAACTTTCCCTGGGGATCTGTGCTTACTGGGAAGACAGCAGTGGTCTGTAGGGGATGCTTATGGGAGCAGAGAGATGGTTTGGGTGGTGGGCCTGCTTCCTAGCAAAGGAGTCACTGCTGGGAGTCAGGGTTGAACCTGTGTTTGTGCTCTTCCATGTGAGGCGTCGTGTCCTGCACCCTTCTAGGTTGATGTCAGGCGTCTCAGTGCCAGCCCTTGCCCTCCTCATGGGTGCTGGGTTGAGGGGTGCATTGAAGCTCAGCCCGGTCATCGCTGAATCACTCCTGGCATGTGGCTCGGATTCAGCTGGGCACTGAATGATGCTTCTCCCTGCTCAGCTTCGTTAGGCAGCTTGCCTTGTTTTTGGGCAGTGAGTGAGCAAAAGCACCTTCTGCCACTGGGTTGAGGAGGTGAATAGGGGAGGCTGAGCCCTTTCCTCATGGCTGGGGGATGCAATGCTCCAAACAGGTCCTCCCTTCAGGCTCTGGAGAAGGTGATGGTCTCTGCTCCATCCTGCTGCTGGCAAAAAGGCAGGTGGGATGTGGGGTGGTGAAACTACCGTGGGGCCAAGCAGGGCCTTAGTCATGTCTGATAGATGAGCTCAGCTTTGCAATCAGAGCTTGGGTGGTGCTGACAAAAAGCTACCAAGGCCCGTTTGAAGGACTGGAGAAGGAAAGCAGTGTGAGCAGACTTGGAGGGCTCATCCATCTTAGCCCACTGAGCCAGGGCAGAGGCCCCTCCGTGCCAGCTCATCTCACCCAGGCAGGTCACCCCAGCACTGAGGGCTAAGCCATCAGGAGCTTTGGGTTAGTTCACATTTCGCAGCTGATAAGACGCCCGAGGCAAGGATGACAGAAGGATAGGAGATACCCAGCTTGTAGCGCTGTCCATGGAGGCTGACAGGGCAAGCCAGTCTTGTGAGTGCCAGTGGTGTGGTACCCAATTATCGAGCCTGCTGGTGCACCCCTCACATGAATGGCTTTCGCTCCGATAGCTTCTGCTTCTGGTTTCCCACTCAAACTCCTTTTGGTGAGAGCGGAGCAGCTGCTGTCAAGAGCTGGGTGGCTCCTGCCTTGTCTAGGCTGGAGGGAGTGATGGTGACACACGACCTTTGTGCAATTCCAGGCGGTGCCAGGTTAATGGTGAAGCAGGGAAAGGGCAGGAGGTTCCTGCCCTGAGGTGGAGGAGAATGTTGGGTTGGCTGATGTCTCTCTGCCCTTTTCTAGCCTGCCCAGAAATGTATCCCAGTTTCAGATCACATCCCTGGAGATGTGGCTCTGCACACAGAGATCCCTGCGAGAGCTGCCGAGGGTGTCTAGCTGAGGGGCCAGCTTGGAACCTGGCTAAGATGGCTGCAGTTTGGAGTCATGCTGCTGGAGTTCTCCCTCCTGATTTTTGGGAGAGGATGACCATGGGGCTGGGGTGTGTTCATGCCCCGTTGATTTTCCTTGTGCAGCTGTGTCCCCAAGCCAGGTGTGACCTATGGAGATGCTCAAGCTTCCCCTAACCCAGCCTCGCTCCTGCCGTGTGGGGCTCCACCCATTGCAAGACCACCCTAAAAAGACCAGAAGCATAGGGAGAACTCTGGTCCTGGGAGTCTGGCAGCACAAAACCCCCACGTACTGGGCAGCCAGAGGGTTTGCCACTCTGGGTCCCCATCAATGACACCATGGCAGTCTGACTGGCATGCAGGGTGGTCGGACTCGCCTGTGCTGCCGCGTGTCGAGGTGATGGTGGGTGCCGTGTGCTGGGCGCAGGCCGGGGAGTTTCCCTTCTGGCAGCGTGGGCAGTGCCTGCGTGCGCCGGCACGGCGTGTGGGGAAGGACGGACGGAGGAGTTTGCCATCTGGGCCTCCCTACTTCTCAGCTGTTGCTATGGCACTGCAGAGATGCTGCCAGGCAGGCGGCGGTGGCCTGTGTTTGTCACCCCTGGGCTCCCTTGAGGTAGGGAGATGTCCCCACTATATAAAGCTTTGCTCCCTTACCCAGCCTCATCAGGGAAGGATGGAGTTTCTTATGGTGATGGATGGGTTTTCTTATGGTGAAATACCCTTGATGGGTGGATTTGCAGGATTTATCTGTGCAGCTTGTAGCTGCCATCAACAAGGTGAGATGAATTCAGAGCAATCCAGGAGGAGGTGGGTTGTGGCAGAACACTGTGGAATGCAGGATTCTGGGGACTCGCAGGGGAAGCATCTTGCCCCTGCCCAAGGTCAAGAAGAGCAACCCTATCCTTTCTTACTGGCCTGTCCCACCACCCCGTGGCAGCACCTGCTCCATCCTGTGGGCCTGGCCGGGGGTGGAAGAACCGCGTCAGAGCCGGGTGCTGTGGGGGGGTGAGTGGCAGCGCAGCCCCCGCTTGCTGCGTGGGAGCTGGGAGCACGTGGCGTGGGGGAGAGCGAGGGGGTGCTCAGAGCGGCAGCACCCTTTCGCTGCTAGCATGGGAAGAGCCGAGGCACCAGGTGTGCCCACGTGCTCTCGCATCTGAGAAGGAAGGAAGAAAAGAAAGAGCAGACATCTTCCTGGAAGGGCTGCTGGGAGCAGAACTTGCTTTGGTGACCCTGACAGCTGGGAAAGGGGATCCTGTGATGCTCAAGTTGATGATTGCTCTGCTTCAGACAACAGGGTGCAAACTTTCCACCTCTCTCTGAGTCAGCCACAGTGTGCCTCGTGTGCCACTGCTCTCCAGAGACAAAGGGCTCTTCGTTCCCAAAGCCTCCCATCCCACCGTTCTTTCCGTCTCCTGGTCCCCGAGGCTTTGGCTGCTGCAGGAACCATTCAAAAGGTCTATAATTCAGTCCAGCTTTGTTTTTCAGGATTCTTGTTTATGAGGAGTGGGTGTCCCAAGGAATGTTAGGATTGGGAAGGTGGGTGCAGCACAAGTCTGTGAGGACAGAAGAGATGTTTGGGATGAGGTGGTGGGCTGAGATATGGTCTTGATGTGCTAGAGGTGCTTTAGACTCAGAGCAATGGTCCTGACTATCCCCATATTGTCCCCCTTGCATCATGGGATTGTGTCCATGGTGGATGCTGTCCTGTACACCAAAGTAGCTAAACTTGTATTGGAGTCACCCAGGACTGTGTGCATCCCCTGGACTGGCTGCTGGCTCCCTGCCCCACTTTTATAGCCTTTCTCCATGCTGACCAGTCCTGGAGGAAGGTGCTTTCCTGGCATGGATTATGTCTGGGACCTCCAGTACTTTTGCAGCCCTCCAGGCTGTGTATGGGGGCAGAGCAGAAAGATCTGGGGTGGGTAGGCTATAAAAAGTGTTTTTTTGGAGGACTTGGTTGTCAGGGCCAGGTCTCAGCTTGGCTTTAGCAGCAGTGGCTGAACTAACACTGAGCAGAGGTCATTGGGCACCTGAGGGTTACGGTCCTGCTTTGTCTGGGCCACGGGCGTTGAGTCACTTGCCTTTTCATGCCAGAGTCTCCTGGTGGTTTTGCTCTGCTAGTGCCTGATTTCAGTGGGGTCCCCAAATACTTTCTAGCTGTGCATGCATTGCCTGGCTCTGCTGATGACGCTTATCAGGTATTTCTCCAGGGAGGGGACAATTTTGGGGCATGCCAGGACTTCCCAGGCTTTTCCTGAGCTGCTGCCCAGACAGGAGGAGGTGGGTGACCTGGATAGTTTCAGGGTGCGCATGACATCTCCACAGCCTTCATCTCCTGTCAAGTTTAGGGAGGTCTAAGTCAGCTCTGCTGCCAGCTTGTCTCTCTGGGCTTGGAGAGGTGAGATGGGGATACTTTGGGTTAGAACAGATGTTTCATGGGGGGAAGAAGTAGAGATGAAGGGGGTGAGACACCTGTGGAGGGTCACATCTTCATGTATTTTGGCATGAGGCTGCTTGTGGGCTCCCAAAGGCTTGTGACAGCCATGCACCCAGCTTTCCTGGGCTCTTTCAGTGAACCTCCAGAACAGGCCCTAGGATGTTCCATGCAGTCACCCTTGGGGAGCCCAGCGGGCAACTTGTGCTCAGAGGTGCTACCCTGGCACACTTGCAGTGCAGGTTGTGGTTGGATTTGGTGCATCCCACTGGAGGAGGGTGCTGCAGTCAAGCAGGGAGTGAACTAGACCCTGAGCCTGCCAGGCTTCCAAAAGTGGGTGTTGTTAATGCTTCTCACTTAGTGGATTATTTACCGGGCACTGTTCAATAGCTGTAATTTTGAGCTTTGGTTTTCCTTTGATGGAGGTTTTGACAGGTTGTGTCGGTGCTTCCCAAGCAGATGTGTTTGACAGCTGCATGCAGGCTTCAATCTCCCCCAAATTCTTGTTCTCTCCCCTTTGCACTAAAGGTTGCACAGCCAACCCCCCCGCCCCGAGGCAGCGCCATGGGGTGAGTTTCTTGTTCTGTGGTTTCGGTCTGTGTGTGGTAGTTGGATGTGGCGGCCACTTTGTGCCCCACGTGTAGAGATGGGGACCAGCAGCCCCAGTTGCCCCTCAAGATGCTCTTGTTCCCAGAGGACTGTGCACCAGGACCGTGGCTGCACTGGGCTGGTGTTCATCTCCCAGTGTTGCGAGGCTGCTCCGGACTGCTTGTGCTTGAGCAGCTCCGTGGATGTGCCCTAATCCC
>NW_009704891.1:0-677 GCF_000703405.1 Apaloderma vittatum
GGGGTGGGGGTGGAGATGATGATGATGGAGGTGATGGAGATGAAGATTATGGAGATGGTGGAGATGGAGATGATGGTGATGGAGGTGATGGAGGAGATGAAGATTATGGAGATGAGGGAGATGATGATGATGGAGATGAAGATGATGGAGGAGATGAGGGAGATGGTGGTGATGGAGGAGATGATGGAGATGAAGATGGAGGTGATGGAGATGATGGAGGAGATTATGGAGATGAAGATTATGGAGAATATTATGGAGATTATGATGATGGAGGGGGCGGAGGTGATGGAGATGATGGAGAAGATGATGGAGATGAAGATTATGGAGAAGATGAAAGAGAAGATGGCGATGGAGATGAAGGTGATGGAGGTGATAGAGATGGAGATGGGGGCGGGGTGGAGATGATGGAGGTGATGGGGATGAAGATGATGGAGGTGAAGGTGATGGAGATGATGGAGGTGGTGATGAGGTTGAGGTGATGCAGGTAGAGATGATGGAGGTGGAGATGGTGGAGGAGGTGGTTGGAGATAATGGAAATGACGATGATGATGGAGATGACGAAGACGATGGAGACGATAGAGTTGGAGACGGGGGTGGAGATGATGGAGGTGGAGATGGGGATGACGGAGGTGGAGATGCCGAAGGAGATGGAGACGGTTCCGGCGACAGGCACGGCG
>NW_009704892.1:0-1622 GCF_000703405.1 Apaloderma vittatum
GGGCTCGGGCAGGGAGACAAATGCTGTGGGGGGTCAGCGGGTGAGTGCACACACGCACACCCACTCGCACCCCCCCAGTGCCGGCTGCAGCCCTGGTGCACGCGGATCTGTGAGCACCGTGTCGATCCAGCGCTCTCTCCCTACGAGTCCCCATCCCTCTACTCCTACACAGAGTTGGCTACAGATCCATACCCCTCTATCAGTCACCGGCGGGCACCCCCGCAGCTGTACGTGTAGGTACAGCTCTCTCTACCTCTGTCCCTACAGTCACACCCATCTCTATACAGACATGCACACATGCATGGAAATTGCATGTATGTACACCCCCAGCTGTGGACCTGTGTATATACAGACACGTACAGCTCTAGAGCTACGTGTATATAGCCACATATGTAGATAAACAGATATGTGCGTATCCCTGTAAATATTGATAACACTACATATATATTTGTAGGTATATATATACACACATACGAGAACTACCAATAATGATGTACATAAATGTGTGTATATATAGATAGATCTGTATCAATACCTAACTATAGAACTCTATACTCACATCTGTACACCTTTATAAACATACATATACATATTTGTCATTGAGATACAGCCACAGATCTCTCCCTGTGAGCAGAAACACACACCTTTGCCAGTCCCTATATATCTGTATCCACATATATATGTACATCCCTACATATGTACACACACCCCCCACCCCACACTAAACCATCACCAATCTCTTGATATTACCTTTACCTAGATATGTCTGCCAAACTACATAGATGTTTGTATGCATATATAAATATATATGTATAACATCTATATGCACCTGTACACACACGTGTATGCTATATATGTGTAGCTGTATTTATAAACCCTTATCTATTTATATCTAGTTATGTTCAAATATACAGAAATTAAATACATGTGTCTGTGTATATATATACACACAGATCTATATCCATACAGATATATTGATATATCTGCATATACATGTGTATATATATAAATTACAAATAGATTTATGTGTATACATACAGAGATACATGTGATACACCCATGTAAATAGATCTGTACGTCCATGCGTAGATATATGTACCTATGCCTATCCACCCATACCCAGGCCATATACACACAGCCCTATATATTTACTTGTGTATGTATGCAAGCATATATACACACATGAACACACACATATTAACATTACAAACACATTATATACACACGTGTATAAAAGTATAGATGTGTCTGTATATATACACACACTGACACAGATACAGCTTTACCTAAAGACCTGTACCTACACACCAGCACGTAGTTACAGAAGTGTGTGTGTCTGTAAGTGATGCACGTGCACACGCATAGATCTAAACCCAACAATTCTACATGCACCTACACGCGTGTGCACACATAGATACACACACAGCTGTAGCTGCAGAGGTATACGCACACGCAGATTATGGATATATATGTACATACGTGTCTGTGCCCCCATATGAACATTACAACATTTATCTCTCACACACACACACACTGGTGCCAGGCTGAGCGTGCAGGAGGAGTTTGTTGGGGGGTTGGGGGTGCGTGTGCAAGGGCCAGGACCCCACAGAGCTCCCCCCATC
>NW_009704893.1:0-2542 GCF_000703405.1 Apaloderma vittatum
AGACCTGTGAGATGGCACCAAACCAGACCTGGATCTGCTCCCCAGCTCTGGGAACAGCGGGTGACTGGAAATCACTTTTTTTTTGAAAAAAAAAATTTATTAATATTATTATTTTTAACCGCTATTTCTGGAGGTACAGCGATCCAAGAATAGAGTTTTAGTACAAAATTGGACTCCTCAGTCAGAGTATATTACACCAGCACAGCAACCTGCCCCATAAATCATGCCTCGTAAATCTCCGATAATGCATAACCTGCGTGCTGGCTGCCGAGCAGCTCCAGGTAACTCGGCTCGGAGACGAGGCAAACTTGGCAGCAGCACAGAAATCAGAGACGGGACAGACCTGGCTCAGTCCACGAAGAAACTGGGAATTTCTGTCAGCATCTCCCTCCTCTTCCTCTTGTCCCTGCAGATTTTAATTTCAGCCTGGCTGCCTTCAGCGTGGGCCCCATCCTCCCAAAGTCCTGAGGGCTCTCACCTGGAGGTCGACATCGCCATCCCCCTTGCTCCGTGCAAGATTTGGATGTTTTTCCCCATGTGCTTCAAAATAGAGGCTGTTCCTCACAGACGGGTCAACGAGACAGACAGGTCCATGAGGGGCAGGAGGAGGCGATGGAGGGTCCTGCTTTATTACACCCAGGCACCGCCTGGACGAGCAGAGGAGGACAGGACTCCTGCCTCGGTGTGTGGAAGCAGCCAGCAGTGGCTGGGGGGGCTGCCAGCAGACGTGGTCGCACGTTTCTAGGTAGGAAATGTGAATTTATAGTCCTCTGCCCAAGACCACTGTTCCCAGCTGGTGATCAACAGAGCCCTGCGCCCAGGGAGTCTCTGGGTGTTCGCTTAAAGCATCCGAACGCAGCGGTTTTCATCCAAAAGCTTCTCCTAAGTCCATTTAAGCTTTCCAGCTGAGCTGGAGATCTCGTGAGATTCCCATCGCGCCAGATTCCTGGGGCTGTACAGCCCCACAGGCACTTCCAGCTCTGCCCCTGCTGCTGCGCTACCCATTGCTCAGGAAACAGAGGAGCCAGGTTTGCCCTCCCTTCGGAAAAAAACAAGACTCCTCTCACGTCTGCTCCTCTCAGAGGTGTAAAAAGACCATCTCTTCTTTGATGCACCTTAGCCCGTGGGCAGGTGCCACGCAGGGGCAGGTTTTTTGCCAGGACCTGCCCGGAGCTGCTCCGACAGCGGCGCGCGAGGCGTGCAGGATGGGGAGGGTTTGCATAAGCACCAGTTGTTATTTACACTCTGCTTTTCGGAGGCTCAGCAGAACACACTTGCGCTTCCCAGGCCAACGTGACCTCCCTCACACAAGCAACAGGAGGGAGGCATCACCGTTTTCCAACCCAGACTATTTCACATTTCCCTCCAAAAAACGAACGTTCCTCTCTCCAGTCTAACACACACAGGACTGTCTATCTCAGACTCTTATTCTCCACCAAGAATTCCTCTCCATGGAGCACATCATGCCCGGATCAAGCCTAACATCCCGCTGGCTGTAAGGAGGAGAAGGATCACAGATGATTCCTGGGGTGCAGGAGCTGGAGAAGAAGCCGGCTCCAGCCTCATCACCTCCATCGGAACCACCCCCGACCAGCCACGAAGGCTGTCACCATCCCTCATGTCCCTGGCCATGCCGCAAAGCCGGAGAGAGGATCCTGCGGCACCGAAAGCCCGGATGGAATTTCCATGCCCTGCCACCTTGCACGTATTTGTTGGTTTGGTTTTTTTTCTTTTTCCCTTTATAATACAGGGTTAGACTGTTTCCATGCTGGCTTCCAAAAAAAATCACATTAGCATCAGTGGCGTGGCAGCGGGGATAAGTGGAGTGGAGCAGCCGGCGTGCGGCTCCGCCGGGAGTTTCCCAACGCCAGGACAGCCCCCCCTTCTCCAGACCCCCGGGCATCACTTTAGATGCAACGGGGTGCAGCCAGCACGGCGAGCACCCTACGATGGGGAGGGTGCGCCGGGCAGGTGGTTGTTTCCTTCATTCTTCTGCCAGGCAAAAAAAATGGACACCGGGAGTGCTAAAAATCGTAGCTCCTTCGCCAGATGTGCCCCATTGCTGTTATCATGGAATATTAATCAGAAAGGCCTGTGTGTAATTTTGGAGTTTTGATTAGAGAAATCTCCCTTACAATAATAATCACGCTGGGGCCTGTATAAATACCAACGGCTCCAGGTTTGTTGGCTGGATAAAGTGGCATGTTGATTGCTCGCCTCGCCTGTTCATCAATCATTCAGCGTTGCCCCCACGTTAGCCGTCCTCGCGGAAAGCCCCTTCGTCCCCGCTCCCCCGGTGCCTGTCCTTCCATGAACGGCCGCCCTCCTCCTCCTCTCCCACCTCTGTCCCCGGCGCTCGCGCTCGGCCCCCTTCCTCCTCGCCTGCTCCCTGATCCCTGCATTCATCTCAGATTATATAAATGTTGGCCGCCTCGAGTAAAATAAATTGCAGGCTTTTGAAGGGCTGGGGCTCTGTATATTTTTACGGTTAATGAATCTTCCTGTTTGAGTTTGGAAGATGGGAACTTTGCTTTCCAGCTGC
>NW_009704894.1:0-2590 GCF_000703405.1 Apaloderma vittatum
GCTGACCAAAAATTAAAGCATGTTAAGGGCATTCTTCAAATGACATCACTTCCCTGTATTTCTCATGCCAGGAGCTACAAAGACTGAGGTACCTCTGAAGGAGGAGAGTTTCTAGGTTCAGCCCTGGTAACAATGAATGCAGTTGCCTGCAAGCCACGCTCCGCATTTCTTCTATGTGAAAGTGGCACGCTGATGGGATTAGCCCCAGTCCCTTGATGGGTAGGACATGTAATCACGGGAGTTACATCTTTAAGTAGAATACATTTCGGAGTGGTATCACTAATCAGCAGCACTTAATTAAGAAACAGATGTTGCTTTTGGTACACTGAAGTACAACATTTGAAGCTAAGCTCAAAGTTAGGCTTCATCCTTAGTCTCTGACTTCAGCATTTCTGTGTACAGTTCTTTCTAAAAATTCACTTTAGAAGGATCCAGCATTCCAGCAGCTAGGCTGTAGTTTTCCGTCCACTAAGTGGTTGTGTTTCTGCAGAAGTATTTCCTGAAGTTAAAAAGTGTCCCATGTAAAACATAGGGCCTGCTATGGCCCTGACCCTGCAAAGCTTCATACAGATGACCCGTGATTGCCTAACTTATCTCAGAGCTCTTTATGCCCCAAGAATATTTGGAGACTGAAAGTCATTTGCAATATGAGTGGTGGGAAAAAAAAATAAAATCTATTATTGAAACAGATACCAGCAAGAAGAATCTGATTCCAGGAGCCAATGTACAGAGCCCTGTAGACTTCAGCAACTTTGGGAAAAGGCTCAGGAGCAGAGAGAACGGATGAAAACAAGTAGTGACAGTTTTGTTATCAGGAGGAAATTGTTCGAAATTTCATTTAAATGGAAATTAGAAGAAAAGTCACAAGATACTGTAATTACACCCTGGGATAGCGAAGCAGCTTTGGGGGATTTTGTGGATCACTCCCCCAGCATTAAATATCTGCCATTGATGGTTTACAACCAGATAAATGTAACAAACTAGGTTAAAAGTGTTTGGAGAACAACACTGGCTCACAGCAGCAAGCAGGAAAAGCGTAAGAAAGGCAAGGACAACATCCATTCCAAGTCAGGGAATCCATAGGCATGAGAAAACAAGCACTTTAACCACTGCCCCCAAACATGAAGAGTTTAAACCATATGGCCAGATATATAAAGAAAACGAATTTGAAGTTACTGCTGTCACATACGTACACCCACTGGGAAAATTAGAAATACGTTCACGTGACCATAACAGATCCTCTGGCACTTGGTAAAAATTGTTACATGGTGGGAAGGACAAAATTAAACCCTTCATTGTTTAGCTATCTCATCCTCTTTCATTCCCTTAGGCGAGCTTTAGGTTTCCATCCAGCCTCAGCCTCCCACCCCCATCCCCCAGGGCCAGCAGCCCCCTGCTGGAGCAGGCAATGTGGAACACATGGCACGAGTGTGCTGGGAACCAGCTCCACCCCAAATGCTTAACAGAAAACAGGCTACAATTTACTTGCAGCACATGTTTTACTTGAGGCTTCACACTACGAAACACTGTGGCAGAACCTAATACTTCAGCTGTTGGGACACTGGTGAGTTTTTTGCTACCCGGGCCTGTAAAGCACAAGATGCTTTCCTCTGTTTTCTAGCATTTACAAGTAATAGATACATTGAAAGCTCTGAAAAATGCTTCTTCTAGCACCTTCTTATAAGGACTTGCATGGACAGGTCATTGAGAAGAAAGAATATCAGGGAATACCTTTCCAAGGCCAGAGTTGTAAGAAGCAGAGCTCTTCCTTCTTGATCAGCAGCACCATCCCCAGAGCTGAGTACTTTCCAAATGCTCAATGCTTTCCAAAGGAAACCAGCCAAGTGATCCACCAGGTTCTGCATTTTCTGCCCACCTGAATAAATGATCAAAGAAATTTCCTGGGCAGAAGTCTTGCTCTGTTCGTCATGCATTTATATGCAGATGATCAGTCCAGTAAATAGGGGAGGGCAGGCACCAGCCCCTCCCAAGTCTCTGGGGCTAAAAGCATCTGAAAGCTGCTGTTTCACAGAGAAAATCCAGTCTGTAGCCTCCAGGACTCCTTTTTGCGGCAAAACAGCATCTGCCTCACCAGCACTCCTCAGGCAGTAGGGCCAGGATCAAAAAGCCATCAGTTTGTTCCCGCTGCTTTTAATTAAGCAGAACTCATCAGCAAATTGAAGGCCAGCAAATGGCACAGGCACTAAGAAGCATAGTTGTCTGGATTTTGATATTCCCAGTATCGAGCTACATAACAGCAGCATCCTCTGTGCCCTGTTTGCTCTTATTTGCTATTTAATGTGATCAGCTGAGGTTGGGAAGAAAGCTGATATGAAGTAACTAAAATGTACTCAGCAATTTACTGCTCAGCAATTTTCCTAAACCAACAAACCAACAATGTTGGTTTTCCAAAACCAACATTCAACAGCAGTGATAGGGGCACTCAGGGCAGAGGAGCTTCGGCCCCCAAATACATAACCCACCCTGTCCATTCAAAGATGAGCCATTTCAGGCAGGCTGAAAAGTTATTCATGACTGCCCCACTTCAGCGCCAATGGTTTGCCCTTCTCTGAGAATATAATTCAAGTCT
>NW_009704895.1:0-15665 GCF_000703405.1 Apaloderma vittatum
TCGTTCGGGCAGGGAACTGCACAGCCGCCAGGCCGGGAGCTTCGCGGTGTTGCCTTCGGTCGTTTGATCCTTTCCTGTGAGGAGCACACGCTCAGTGTTTAAAATGTGTTTTGAGTGCCGGAGAAGGAATTTCTGCTGCGGTTTATCGAAAGAATTTGTCTTCTGATGGAAAAGGGGAGGGAGAGTTCAGATTTGGGCAGCACTGAACTTGTGCTGGCCAAGGGAGTGTCAGAAGCTCCTCAGAGTTGCCTTTCTGTCACACCAAGAGGTGCCACAGCTGGGGAAGAGAGGAGAGCGAAGGTGTTGCTGCAGAGCACAAGCTTTCAGGTCTTCAGCTGAAGGTTGGAGGTTGGCGTTAGCGATAGAAGAACTTGCCACCTGAGCCGTTGTCCTTGCTGAATGAGGTACATGGCGGAGTTGAAACCGTTGTAGAAGGACGCTGGTTTTCAGCAATCATCTGCTAATTCAGATGGTGTGCCCGTAAACTGGGTGCCGTAAGCTACAGATATGACCTATTACAAGTGGCAGGAGTGGTGTTGATGTTCTGGGGAACCTGCTGGCTGTCAGACATGGTACAGGAGGTTACAAACTATCCTTGGCAAAGCACATATGGGTTAGTGCTCTGTCAGGAGGGGGAGAGGAGCGTTGATGTGAAGGTGGCTCTTCTGGTTGTGGTGAAATCAAGTGAGCTGAGGAAAGCCGTGAAATGCTCTCTGCCAAAAGGTGAAGCCGAGTAAAAGCAGCTCTCGGGTAACAACTGATTCAGGGTCGTGCATCCGCCACGAGAGCGTTCCAGAAGTGGCACCCTGGAACTGAGGATGCTCCGTGGCGTGATTGAGCCGGAGTGCTGTGTATGGCTTCCTTTGCGTTTCGTAAAATGCAAAAATGTCAAAAATTATTGTGCGTGTTGTTTTTACTCTGGTGCAGTGTGTTGTCAGTGAAGCGCCACAGACACCTTTAATCTTCTCTTCACTCTTCTGTGCAGACTTTGGGCAGATAAAATGCTGAGAATTGGCTTTTCTTTCTGTGTTAAGAGTAGTGACTTGGGAGGACCACTGAAAGTTACATTTTTGTGGGTGGGGTAGAGGAGGAAAGGGGAATGAATCATAAGTGCCTTCCAAAGTGATTCTGTTCCAGGACACGGGTGATGTGTGATGCAGTGGAAGTTTTCCTCGGGAGTTGGAGCGGAAGCTGTTTGACTCAGGATGTGAACTTTAAGAAATGTAATCCTCAGAGCTGTGCTTCCCTTTTGATGGGGGTGTCAGGATATTTCTTGAGCTAATTTCCAGTAGAAACGTAAAGAAATGACAGGAATATGCAGTTTATATGCCTTTCGAAACATCTGGTATGTGTTTAAACCGTATTCTGATGGAGCCGCATCTGACTCCAGCCGGTTACCTTGCGGTTGGTGGTTCGTGCTCTGCCTGGAGGAGGTGAAAATTCAGCTGATAGTCCTGGGCCTGGTGTTGAATTTGGGAGCGAGGAGTAGCAGCAAGGAGGGTGACTTGCCAGGTGGTCAGAGAGATCCTGATAACCAAAGTAATCTTTCTCTCTCGTTAGACTGAACTGTTTAACCGATCTGTCGTGCGAAGTGTTTACCTCTAAATTAAAGGAAAGTTTATAGTTTTGGTTTTAATGTTCTTCCGTCGTAGTATCTCAGTTCTTTGTGCTCTAATGTATTTTCCTGAAAATGATGAAATTTGTCAGGAATTTATTGCTGTTTAGGTTTGTTACCGTTCGAACTGCAGTGAGACCATGTGTCTCCAATCTCGGTGTTCTGCCCTCAGATGTTTTTCAGGCAGTAAACTGGAGAAAGGGGAACTGCTGCATCTCAAGTTTGCAACCTGACTGTCAGGTAGAGGGACAGCAGCAGTTCAGAGCTGGTGAGTGTGGGGAAGGAATTCTGCGATTTTCCAAATCGGTCAGTATGAAACCAGGATAACCAAAGTGAGAGCTGTAAGAATTGCGCGTTTCCTCGTAAAGTGTGGAGTGGCCTGTTGGGTGTTTTTTAGTGTAAACGCCAGCACGTGTTTCTTTTGGTGGCGAAACAAAGTACGTCTACACCCAGTGATAAAGGTTGGGGGAGTTTACCTTCCCCGTTTTGGTCTGTGGAAATACCTCAAGGGGAGGAGTGTTGCTGTGTTTGTGTTCAGTAGTTAGCTGTTCACTTTACAATGTGCGTGTAAGCTGCTTTTTTGAGCTTAAATTTCTTTATGATTAGATTACTTTATTTTTTAATGGTTCAGAAGCATTATTGTCTTGCTTCCAAAACACTTCCCTGAATTTTCTGTAACTTTCTTGGGGTAGAGCACGGTACCACCCCGGTATTTACTTGTGCAGTTGGCTCTCGCTGGCATGAGAATGTTGACTTTCGATGAGTTTTAACGTGACTTATTTTCTGAACCTTTAAAAAAAAAAAAAAGTCTAAATTGCGAGTCGGAATGTTGAGGCAATGTGGATTGCATTACTCATAAATACTGCGATGCCACCCAGTGAGGCTGCAGCTCAGAAATACGGCAATTCGTGAGTTCTGGCATAAGTAAGGAGCTCCATGTTGAAACCAACGTTTCAATGTAATCTCCCCTGGGTATTTTTTTAATGTGGGGTTCACTTCTTTTTTGTTAGTGATCGGATTTGCTTTGGGCTCCACAGGCTGGGCCTCTGAGTCCAAGCAGAGGCCAGGGGCCCTTTGAAAGGGAGTATTTTTTTTCTCTTCCCCCCCTCCATGGAGAGCTTTCCCCCGTGTGCCGACTCCAGCCTGAGGAGAGGATCTGTTCGACAAATCTGCCCTGTGTTCCTGAGCCAGACTTGCAAGAATATTTTACCTGTTAAGTCCTCTGTCATGTGTTTAAGCTGTTCAGTCGCCCATTCAGTTGGAGAATTAGAACTGTTTTATAAACAGAAATAAAACTGTTAAGTAATCATCTGTGAATGTTTTTTGGTTTTATAATGCTGAAGCCACAGTAGGAAAGAGGATTTTTTTTTTTTTTTTCTGGTACCAATGTCTCTGTAAGGAAAGGATCATGCTGGGAAATGTGATTTTTTTTCTGTTAGCATCTTGCTAGAAATCTGTATCTTGCTTCGTGCTGTAAAACCGCCTTACGTGCCAGCAGCTCCGCTTTTCCATGAAATGGTTTGTTGAAAGTATTTGCAGGTTTCTGTGCTTCTGCTCTTTCTGTTGAGGCTTTATTCCGATTCAGGCTCCGTTTGGTTGCTAGGTAGGCTCGAGCCGGTGCTTTGGATGCACGCCAGATGTGTTCCCTACTGCAGGCTGCATTGCCATAGAAATTACAGTCAATTTTTGTTGTGTTTAATCTTTATTATAGCATCTGTAATTCTGCGGAAGAAAAGATTCTGATTCAGAGCTTGTTTAAACCGTCAGAGTGACTCCCATACTGGTCCAGAATGTGATCTGGCTTTAATGGAATTCTCCAACTGTGGATTTGAACAGTGACAACTGCAGATTTCCACTGTTTCAAATTCTGCTGGAGCAAATGGTTCTGTTGGTGGAGATGCCACATAATCGCACTCGAAATTGTATTTTTAATGTTACTCCAAACTTCAGCTCTTTGAAAAAGCAGTATTGGTATGAGCTTTTTCCTTCAGAATACATTTCAGAAACAATACGCTCGCTCCCTTTCAGCAAGTACGGGGGCTTTTTTTAAATGCTTTGAAAAATTTGTTTCCTCATTAAACCCTCTCAAAGTGACCATGCCCTTTTCCCATCTCTTTTTTTGGGGGGTTGTTGGAAGATCGGACTAAATCTGAGCGTGGTGTTGGGCGGGGACAGCCGCATGCCCTGCCTGCCCGTGGGAAACGCCGCCGTAAATCCCCTGGGAGTCGAGATACCGGCTCCCAACGCGGCCCCGGGGGTGGGGGCAACCCGCGGTCCCTGGGCCGCCGTGCGCAGCGCTGACACTGCTGGCAGAGGGGCTGGATGGAGCTCGCCTGGTTTAGCGTTTCTCCGGTTTGCAGACAAATCTTAAGGGCTTTTGCTCCTACTTGTTTATTGAGCATTCACTTGGGAGAAAAATGTCTTCAGCACTGCTGAAGGTTGTTTGTAAATAATGACTTCAGCAAACCCTGCCAATTGTAACTTATAAATTGACGTGCGGTTTGGTCCTGAAGAGATTATTTTTTTTTCTCTACCTTGTGTTGTTACTCATTTAAATGTTTATTTGAATATTTCCTCTGCAGGTTTTTCCTGTATGTTTTCTAATGAGTAACCGGCCATTCGGCAGGTTACCGATGGATCTTGTATCTTGTTGAAACGTGCTCCCCTGCTGTGTAAAAGCCTTCCCAGAACCCGTCTGAGGTGTCAGTTTTAGTTCCTCTCTGGGGGTTCGCTGCTCTGTGGTGTTTGTTGTTGACTGTCAATGCTGGGGACTTCCCTTGACGGGTTTTGTGAATCGAGTGCCGTTCTGGCAGGCTGCATAGCCTTGGCTTGCATTTTTTCTTGTATTTTTAAGAACCTACTAGGCACGTGTAGGTATCTGATGCTCTAGTGGCACAGCAGAAGAGGTTCTTAAAGACAAAGGAGTTTCTTCTCCAAAGCTCAGGGGCACGGCGCCGGGCAGAGCCGCTCCGGCCGCGCCAGCAGCCTCATGTGATGCTTCTGCCAAGAGTTTTGAAACTTCGACTTGGGTTTTGCAACGGTTAAATATCACGAAGGAGTCCGTGGTTCGGCGCTACTTCAGAGTAAGGCTACTTTTAGTAGTTTTGGTTCATGTCGTTATTTCCGTGAGCTTGACACAGGACTTAGGCATGAAGTTGAGTCACGGAGAGATACGGGAGCAGGAGCCGTCCTGGGAGAGCGGCGCTCGCTGCTTGTGTTTGCTGCGCTTTGAGTCACCGGTTTGGAGCCAGTGGCACAGACTTTCACAACATGCAATCTGGTAATTTAGTGTATTTTGGAAGCAGGATATTCCGAGTGGGTGCTGGTGTATTTGGACAGGGAGAGTAGAATTGAATCACAACATGCTCGTGTTTTTAAGTTATCCAAGGGAGTGTGTGTATTGCACAACGTGATAGCAAAAGCGGCTGATTTTTAAAAAATTATTCCTGGATATAGGTCAGTACTTCATACTCATTTGTTGGTCACTTAATTCCCAGATTGTCTTCACGGTGTTTCTTCTGTGCTTAGAGATTTTAGCAGCTGCTTTTACATTTTACATTATTTTAATAAACGGGACGTGGGGAGGCAAAGCAGACCAGACTATAGCAACCTTTCCAATGGTACCTTTATTTCAGTGGTTTTGTTGGCATTTCCTGCAGATACGATTGAAATGTAAACCATGGCATGTGTGTCTTTTTGTAATATTACAATAAGCGCTCGAGTCGTTTATGTTACTCGAATGTTCAGTAGTAACTTCTGGAGTATGCTGATATTCTGAAAAAATAGTTGGAGTAAATTGTAGAGCTGCTTTTACACGTGTGACTGTATTAAAATGAGGAAAAAGTTGAAGAGAACAGATGTTTGGAGGAAGTTTTGCATCAGCACAGTCTGTGAGGGTGTTTTAAACAATGCTTCTTGGTTTGTGTTTTTGTTTTATCTCTGGACTCCAAGCCAAGCCGGCTCAGAATTTTTTGGCCGGTTTCTGGGTTCAGCCAGACTGATGTTGCAGTGGAAGTTTAGCTTTGATGTTCACTTATTCTCAGTACGTGGCCTCCTTCAAGATAATGCGATTTTTTATTTTTTTTTTCCAGGAATGGTGGAGGTTAATCAAGAGGCAAATAAGACATTTTTACCAGCACTTGACATTTTAACTCTTGTATGAAAATGAGTGGGCTGGGATCGCTGTCTGCGTCACTGAGTAGGAGGAGAGGGGAGAACTTTTTAACTAACTTAATCGAATACTCTGTAAATCATGACATTTGTACGATGAGTAATATTTTAAAACTCGGGCTGCAAAGCATGTAGAGTTTGTTGTTTCTTGACTGGAAAAAAATATTTTTAAGTAGACATACCAGTAGGAATTCTTAGAAGTGGAGTGCATGTACTACTGTGTTTGGGTTTGTGAGACATGAGTAGCCCAGATGGTGAGCTGAGGAAGTTCGTCTGATGATGCAAAGTAAATTAAAGAAATAACCAAGTGAGAACGTGACCTGGGTTACTAGGCAGGCACTTCTAACTGACTGCCGGAATACCCATCGCGCTGCAGCTTTTGCTGGTTTCTCTGAGCAGCTGTGGTGTTCTTCTCTAAGGTTTAGGTAATGGAGAATTTCAGAACCCGGTGTCTAATCTGAGTCTTTCCTCTTCTGGTCGGCCGGCTGTATCGGTGTGGTTAGGAGGTGAGGGTTCTACTCTTCATCCATTTTCAGGCAGTGAAATTCAAGGATAATCTGTCTTTAAGATAATAAGGGCACTGAAATCAAGAGTTTATTGCAAACAACGTATGTCAGTCCAGAACTGCTCCCGTATTCTTGTGTCCTGTGACAGCTTTGTCATTAGTGGGGCTTTCGGGAAAGGGACTTGCCAAAGCCTGGCGACAGTAGGACAATAGTTAGTAAGTGTCGATGGGGGACAAGTGAGTGTACCTGCACGTGCAGGGAGCCTAATGTATTTTTAAGGGGCTGAAATGTAAGCCAGCAGTACCTTCGGCTTGTCTGTCGGGCTTATCTTCTAATCTGGGACTTTGTTTTCTCCCGCAGGACCCGTCGGGGCGCAGCCCCTGCTCATGGTGCCCAGGCGCCCCGGCTATGGCACCATGGGCAAACCCATTAAACTGCTGGCCAACTGCTTCCAAGTTGAAATCCCAAAGATTGATGTCTACCTCTATGAGGTGGATATCAAACCAGATAAGTGTCCTCGGAGGGTGAACAGGTAAGAAGGTGAAATTTGCATTGTGATTTACACCAATACTGACGTTTTTTAGCAAGAGGGAGGCCTACTGAAGAAAACAGTGCAGGAGCACAGCTGAGTGCTCTGAAGGTGTTTCGAAGTTGCCTGAGTGTGTTGATGTGCTTTTAGCCAGCGCAGGAATTTGCATTCTGAGAGTGTAGTAACAGAAAGACCTGCAAAACGGAGAATTTCTCTTCCCTTTCCCCAAGCCCCAGCTGAGAGGGGAAAGTGCTGCTACTAATTTGGAAGAGGAAGTCACCTCCTGTTAATTGAAGAGCTGATGAGCCTTACTGGGCAGACAGTAAAATTAACTACGGCTGCCGCAAGCTGGCAGAGCTCTCAGCTGTGCCTCTGCACTAGTTTTGCAAAATACCAACTTGTGCATTCCTTCCAAGGTAACTATGTCCTTGTTTTCTCTAACAAAGGTCGTAGAAAAGCCTCAGTCATTTCTAGGACTTTCTGAAGGTAGTGCAATAGAAATATTTTCCAGTATTTGAGCATTTGCGTTAATTGTGATTTTGTTCTGTAGCGTTTATCTGTTATTTTAGAGGAAGTATGTGGAGTGCCTTTCTGGCGTATCAGTGGGTGTTGTGGAGTTCACCTGAGTAATTCCATTGTTGAAACTACTTCAGCAAAACACGGGATGTGTGGGAGCCGGTTCCAGTCTAATACTTCTTCGAAAACATCTTCAGTGTAAATATCAATTTTTCTAGGGAGGTGGTGGACTCAATGGTGCAGCATTTTAAAGTGACAATATTTGGGGACCGTAGACCGGTTTATGATGGGAAGAGAAGCCTCTATACAGCCAACCCGCTTCCTGTGGCCACTACTGGGGTAAGATAACTGAGAAAAAAAGAGATTTGTAACAGCTTCATAGGAAAGAACAAACCAAAAAACAAGCCCAACTTCTAATATCGCTGAATGCGGAAAAACTGAAAGTGTCTGCCAGTATCTGCATTGAAGTCCTGATGTATTTTCTGCAAGTTCCAGTGCATGGAATTGTGCATCTAGTGCTTGCATTCAGAACTTCCCCTACAATTTAGTCACATCTTTCTACAGTGAAATCCATTCAATACTCAGTTTTATGGGCTGTAATACGTTCTCTTATGGTGAAGTACTATCAGGGAAATCTAACCACAGTGTCTGTGGAGTTAAGAGTTTTCTGCTTCAAGATGACAAAGAGTTATGCGATCCTCCTCTGCTTGGTGAGGACCCAGTTCTCTTTATTTTGTGCATTTCATAATGTACTTTTATCAAATGTGCTCTGTCCTAAATAGCTGAAGTTTTGAGTCTCTGGCCCAGTTACGAGAAGAAGTGGGAACTCGAGGCTACCAGACTGGAGGCTAAACAGCTGCTCTTTTTTTTTTTTTTTTTTGCTTTTTTCCACACCTCCCCTCTCTCACCCAGGTGGATTTGGATGTGACATTACCAGGAGAAGGTGGAAAAGATCGTCCCTTCAAAGTGTCAATAAAGTTTGTTTCTCGGGTGAGCTGGCACTTGCTGCATGAAGTTTTGACAGGAAGAACCTTGCCTGAGCCTCTGGAACTAGACAAACCTATCAGCACTAACCCTGTTCATGCTGTCGATGTGGTGCTACGACACCTACCCTCCATGAAGTAGGTTCACTGTCTTCCTGCAGTCTGTCTTTACCTGAAGTATCCCCACTGGGAGACCTTCATCCCTGTTTCTTCACAGGTGAAAAGAAAAAATGCTCGTTCCCCTTAGGCAGTGGAGCCGGTTAGCTGAACTGGGGAGCTGGAAGCTAGTTATTTTGCCAGTGTGTTTCTGTAGGTAGTTGAACTCCAAAGCAGGTGATGTATTTGTTTGAGAAGCTCAGGAAACAGGAGACACTTATAATAGGCCTTAATTAAAATGCTCCAAGCTTACAGCGTGTTGTAGCACGGCTTTCGTGTTTTCTGCTCAAGGTGAGCCAAATAACGCACGCTTCATGACTGTCTGAAAGCAAGAGTCTTCTTAACCCATTGATATGCCATCGATGGGGCACGCTTCTTGTGTTAAATCCACAGCTGATGCTGGATTCCTGTCCTGATGAAGGGTATTACTCTTTATCTCGGAACCCCAGCGCCTTAGAGCAGGCCAAATCAATTTTGCTTTAGACGGTCAGTGAAAGTCACTGTTCAAGTTTGACTGCTGGCTTTAGACGGTGGGATGGCTTTGCACTGGTGATTTTCATGGGGTGTAACTGACTCTTAAAAAACCCCACGTTGTGATTTTTATGGAAGCCAGTGTTCCTCAGCTACCCTGGCTCCTAAGCAGCCGTGAATGTTTTGTCTAGATTTACAAGCACTGCGATGGGGACAGGAGCATTCAGAGTGTATTGTTTAAACTTGGTTCTAGGCGCAGATTTCTGGTACACAAAATTGAAAAAACCGATGCTGTGTGTTAAAATCTTTCTTACTGAATTTTTTTACTTTGAAAGCTGTAGCATGAAGGTGTGGTCATCTCTTTCTCCAGGTATACCCCTGTGGGCCGCTCCTTTTTCTCAGCCCCGGAAGGCTATGATCACCCCCTGGGTGGGGGTAGGGAGGTCTGGTTTGGATTCCATCAGTCTGTTCGGCCTGCCATGTGGAAGATGATGCTCAATATTGATGGTAAGTTGGGTTAAGGATAGGGATAAGAATAGCAAGGACCTTGCCATTCGGTCATTTTACTGTCACGGTGCTTGGGTTTGTGGAACCATGTTTCTGTGTGGTGATAACTTTTGCTGCCGTCTGTGCAGAGGGATTTAGTAACCAGAAGCATCTCATGCGCTGATTTCTTAACTCATTGTAAATAATAATTTGCTAGAATTTGTATCAGAATAAGAAAACTTTCAAACTCGAATTGCTTTATTATAGGGGAGGAGTTTTCACCTGAAAATTACTTGCACCTTGTTGCTCAGTTCACAGATTTAGTAGTTGTCTCTTGTAATACCCTTACAGAACACAACATAACTGCAGAAGTTGTAATGGTAATAAAGTGAGATTGTAATAATCAGGTGTGTGTATGTGTACACTGGCTTCCTGTTCAGACCAGACCTGTATGGCAAACGCTACCTAGAAATCCTAGTTTTCTTTCTGGATTTGTCATCACGTCGGTGTTTCAGCAGCAATTTACCTGTCACATTTAAAAAAAACTCTCTCTAGAAAGGAGAAGCCCAGCATAGCTTGTTTTCCTACTTAATTTTCTGTGCTGGTACATCCACAGTAATACAGGCAAGTTGCTTCAGACGTGTCTCCATGCAGCTGCCTGTGGTAGCTCAGTACTTCCAAGAAAACTCTGTAAAACATATCACAAACACTTTTGTGAATAGGGCTAATTGGAACAGGCTTTCTTATGCAGAACAAGATCTGCTTTGCACCACTTGATTATGAAGTCCCAGATGAATGCGTCTGAGATCGACTGGAGTGTGTGGCGGGCTCCGTGGTGCTGCAAGCGCTTGCAGTCTATTGAGTTGTTAAACCCCCTATTGAAAAATGTCAGTGTTTGAGGCGCAGGTGCTGCTGAAAGTTTTCTCTAATTCACATTCTGTTCTCCCTGTCTGGTTGAAATGCTTTATAAACCCAAGGTAAATACTCTTTGTCTTTTTTTGCACCGGGTTAAGCACTGTAGCTCGGGTTGTGCTTACTGCCTGACTTGGAACATAATAAAATGTTGCAGGCCACGCCGAGCTTTCGTGATGAAAATTTGCAAGGCCGTGTGTTCTGGCGTCCCTAAATTGTGGACGATAGCGGTCTAACTTCAGATGGGTTTGGTGTTGTAAAATTACCTTTCCAACAGCAGCCATGGGGTAGCTTTGTTTTGTAAAACGAATGTGAAAATCTCACCAGTCTCAGGAGCAATCGATACTGGTCTCGACGTGCTGGGTGCCGAGGTAACTGCCATTAAGGTAGGACGAGAGTGTGTATTTACACCAGTTTATGAGGTGCTGCCCTATTACTTTCTGTGAGGCAGGTTTTTCCTACCAGCATTAGGAAGCGTAGCAGCAATTCATGCGGTAGAAATTTTTCCGTCCTTTCCGTGAATGAGAAACTGAAGAACTTTGCAGGCTGCGATTTACAGGGTAACCTCTTTATGTTGCGGTTTGAGGCTGCGGAGATTCCATTCGACTCCGTCACTTGATTTTTGTTCTGGCTGTCAAACTCGCACGAGGTTCTCTGTGAAATCTGTTTCTCTGCCGCACACGTTGTGGCGTGACGCACGTCCCTGTGGGCGTGTGCCGCTCGTGCGTGTCCCAGGGCGTTGGCTGGGACGCGGCGTGTGAAGCTGGCGGCCTGCTCGAGTGACGCGCGCCTGAGGAATGTTCCCTTGTGTTAGCACAGAGATGTGGTGGTTTTGGATGAGGTCTGGAAATCTAAAACAGCTTATTGAGTATTTCTTTTCTATTGTTGCCATTTAACGTTTTAAGCGTATGGAGTAGTTTGCTTGTGCCTGAGCCATGTCTGGTGCTGCCTCACCTTCCTTACGATTGCTCGTAACGTTGTCAAGATTATTTACGGTTGTCTTTTATGGAATCGGTGAACTGTCCTGTTTAAAAGCAGTATATTGTCACTTACTGGGACTGTGGTGTCAGTGGGCAGGGCGGGCAGGGGATTCGGGTAGATGAAGGGTCGCACACACCACTGCGCTGACATGATTTGTCTGTAGTCGAAACAGCGCTCGTCTTGCTACCAAATACTGTTTCCAGAATTGAGCAGGTTGTATCATTGATGAAATTATGTTGTATAATCATAGCTTTTCACGTTAAAAAGTTTTCAGTAGAGAGATATTAATACTGTCTGTGCATGCAGCCCCACACAGAGTCGAAAGATAACGTCTCTTGGGGATGCTGTAGCTCTCTAGAAATAAATGTTATCTGGGGAAAGACCCTTGTGAAGCCCTGAAATGCAGGACGACTGTGCTGGATGTTGCAGGATGACTGTGCTGGAGGCTGATGTGTCACTGAGGGCCCTGTGCTGCCTTTTGTATACCTGGTTGTTGCAGGGCTTCCTGATCTGTTTTGAGAAATGTGTGCTGCACCACATTTGCTTGAGGGTTATGTGGAATTTCAAAAACCATTCATTTGTACTGCTTCACAACATTCTGACTTGGGCCTTTTCACACCTAATATTTTGCTCTTTTCAGTTTCTGCCACTGCCTTCTACAAAGCACAACCTGTAATTCAGTTTATGTGTGAAGTTCTTGACATTCACAATATCGATGAACAACCGAGACCTCTGACTGATTCCCATCGCGTAAAATTCACCAAAGAGATAAAGGGTGAGTAGGAATGAGTGTGTTCTGTCCCAGGGAACGCAGCCCAGTTAATTCGAAGGGACTTGTTCGAACTGGAAACCTCCCAGTTCGCTGTGTCGGAAGGGCCCTGGGACTGCCGAGAGAGTTGCGCTGTGCCTGCGTTGTAGTTCTAGTCCTGATTAAAATGACACAGCTCTACAGAAAGGAAAGGTGAAAACTGAGGTGTGTTCCCGGCTGCTGAAGGATGGAAGGAGGAGGTGCAGCGTTTGTTGCCTGAGTGGCCGTTGCCTCGCAGGATGGCTGGAGGCCGTGGGGGGTTTGTGCTGTGGGTCTCGCGCTGTTTAAATGCCGAGGCAAAGTGGAAATTGATTTTGAAGCTATCGTCTCTGGTTCCTTGAACGTATGCCGTTGCAGTGACTTCTAATAACTGATTGCCTTATGGAAAAACAAGTACCACTCGCTAACTTGCAGATGAGGGCCAAATTCCATTCCAAGGGGATTGCATAAGCTGCTGCTTTGAGTAGTTTCACTCCATATATGCTACTTTGCTTTGTGTTTCCCATATCCTTCAGTCCCTTGTGATCTGCAGAGAGAGAAGCCTTGAAAGAGCTTGGCTTTTCAAAGCTCTGCTCTTAAACACTTGTGTTACGTGGTGCAAGGTTAGAACATATTGAAATACTGGACAGCAAAAAATATAAATCTGTTTATGACCAGAGTCATAAACTGGTGTGTTCCTAGAATAGTCGTTAGTGAAAACAAACTTAAAGAAATTGTTTTGTAGTAGTTCTAACAGACCTCCTTTGTACATCTGCCTGGAAGACCAGTACCTGAAGAATGAGAAGCTTGGTCTGGGCTGCCTCAGACAGACACTTGGTTACCGTAGTCACACAATGTTGGAAGGTTACCTTTGCTGTTAATAATATGTTTTTTTACTAGTATAGTATCTGGGAACTCCAGCCAAGCTGATGTGATCACGTGGAGTGAAACAAACACTGCGCTAAAAGAATTGGCAGCCTGCGAGCAGCTCTGGGAGGGCAGTGCCTTCTGTAGTGTCCCAGCAGAGTAATGACAAAGCACTGGACGGGTTCCAGATATCTGTCTCTTCACATCCTTTTCTGCTTGGCCACAGCAGCTTGGTGGTTTCTTTATTTTGTATTTTCTCTTAATGCTTGTCATGGTTTAAGCCGAGCCAGAACACTTTCTGTTTCGAGAATTCTGGTGTCTCCTGTGCAAATTTTTGTGAAGTTATGACATCAGGGGTTTTGGTGCTTTCGCGCAGGTCTGAAGGTAGAAGTGACTCACTGTGGAACGATGAGAAGGAAGTACCGTGTTTGTAACGTAACAAGGCGGCCTGCAAGTCATCAAACGTAAGATGCTTTTTGTCAGAGTGTAAACGTGTAACCAGACCTAATATTTTATTGGTTTTGAGGATGTTGATACTTGCCATCTAAGGTTTTCGTACGTTTTATTAAAATGTGTATCTCTTCAGCTTTCCTTTGCAGTTAGAGAACGGCCAGACTGTGGAGAGAACAGTAGCACAGTATTTCAGAGAGAAATACAACCTCCAGCTGAAATACCCTCATCTTCCTTGCCTACAAGTGGGACAGGAACAGAAACACACCTACCTGCCTTTAGAAGTAAGGAACTTGTTCTGATCGATCAGCTTGTTACTGGCAGGCTGTATCGTTTTGCCAAATGTTAAGAAGCAGTGCCCTTCTCAGTGCGGACACGTTTACATATTTCCACGTTTGTTTTTCTTTTGGCCTCACTAAAGACTATCCACATTTTTTAAAGTGCTTTAAACTTTAGAACGATGAGAAAGAATATGCAGTTGCTCAAACACGCTGGGGGTGTGTTTTATAGCAGTAGCGTAGTATTGAGTACGTACAGGACGTGGGGATCTGCGTCAAAGTGCTCCCATCGTGTGCTCATGCCTCTGATTTTCCTTTAAGGTATGTAACATCGTAGCTGGCCAGCGGTGTATCAAGAAGCTAACAGACAATCAGACATCGACTATGATAAAGGCCACAGCAAGATCTGCCCCAGATAGGCAAGAGGAAATAAGCAGATTGGTTAGTTCTTTAATTATGGTTCGGTTTGGTACAAACTAGTCCGTTCTTTCCTTCCTTCTTGCCCTTCAACTTAATAGATTTTAACTATTTCTTAAATAAGGTTCATAAACAGATCGCTCTTATTGGAAACAATCTGGGTTTTGAGCTAACGAACTAGCCAAAATTATTCAATTAGAGTAAGGTCATTCTGGAAAATGCAGAAGACATGATTGTGTGGTAATAAAATTATTTATTTAATCTTGAGTTTGCCTGTCTCTAAAGGAGAATGCTTTCTGATCCATCCTGTGAGTAAACAGAATGTTTTTGAATAAGCATACTCCAAAAGAGCACTTCAGTAACTAAGAGAACCAAAAAAAAATAAATCTCATCCACTATATCTCATGGGATTAATGATTTTCACTGGGGATAGGTTGATAGTGTTGAGCAGTGAAATCTGAGCCTTTTCTCAGTGCTGAGGGAAATTGTTGTGGAACACTTCTCCTGCATTTCTGTTAGTCTTTTTGTGGTATGAGTTAGTAGATAGTTCTGTAACACGGAAAAACTCTTCTTCCAGGTGAGAAGTGCGAATTACGATGCAGATCCCTTTGTTCAAGAGTTCCAGTTCAAAGTGCGGGACGAGATGGCCCATGTCACGGGGCGCGTGCTCCCAGCACCCATGTTGCAGTACGGAGGACGGGTGAGCTCTTTGCTTTCTCTTTTGTTTCTGTTTGGCAGAGGGATTTCCCATCCACACTGGCTATTTTGGTTGGTTTATTTGCATTGTGTGATACAGGGATCGGAGTTTCAATGGTAAACTTTCTTTTTTTTTGTTATCCCAAAATTGAAAATAGCCTGGGCTTTTTCTTCCTCGGTCACTTGAACGCCTGTCGCTTTTGTTCCCGCAGAATCGAACAGTGGCCACCCCGAGCCATGGGGTATGGGACATGCGAGGGAAGCAGTTCCACACCGGTGTCGAGATCAAAATGTGGGCTATAGCTTGCTTTGCAACCCAGAGACAATGCAGAGAAGAAATACTGAAGTAAGGCATGTCATGGTTCAGGCTTTGGACTGTTCTCTCAGTGAAGCCATCTTAATGAAATCATGAATTACAGGACTGCTAATGAGCTTTTACCTGGTTTTAATCATCCGAGATGTTAGGGAGAGAAGCCAAGCTGGTTTGCTTCCTTGTTGGGAGCTGCAGTTATAACTGTGTACCAGGGTATGCTGTGGGGTTCTGGCCCTGTGGCCTTGCTGCTTTGTGTCTAGTTCCTCTGGCAGCTCGAATGAAGTACTAAAGGGGTCTGAACTATTTTATTTTTCCCCCCGCATTCTGGCCTAGTGTGTTTTAAAGCTGTACAGCCTCCCCACAACGAATATTTAAAAAATGCTGCTTTAAAAGCTCTTTGGAATTGTCTTCATTTAAGTAACAGTTCCTGTGGCCCCTTGTGCTTTGGTAGCTGTGTGCTGTCGTTACTGCGTAAATTCAAAAACCTTCTCATCTTCAGGGGTTTCACGGACCAGCTGCGCAAGATCTCCAA
>NW_009704896.1:0-5185 GCF_000703405.1 Apaloderma vittatum
AGAGGCTGGCCCAGCCCTAACCCACGACAAGAGCAGAGGTGGGTAGTGGAAAATGTACCTGTTTCGTAACCAATATGTCAGCATCCCTCGTCATACAACAGGAAAAACCACGCGTGGTGGGGGCAAGGAAGGGTGAACGTTGGTCACGTCACAGCTCCACACCTGTTTTTCTGGTGAGATGCCTTCCACCCAGCATGGGACTGGTGTCCATCCATGGGACAGGGATCTCGGTATGGGGCTGGGGTATCTCTCTGCGACCAGGGTCCCAGCATAGGACTGGGGTCCTATGGACCAGCATGGACCAGTCCTGGGGCTCATGTGCAGGTGCCAGGGAACTAATCTCCCCCTACTTGGGCCATTAACTTCCCCATTCTGGGGGACAGAGGAGTGTGTGGGGATTTAGAATCATAGAATTACAGAATCACCGAATGGTTTGGGTTGGAAGGGACCTTAAAGATCATCTGGTTCCAAACCCCTGGCATGAGCAGGGACACCTTCTGCTAGTCCCAGGAGGTCCAGCTTGATTTCTACCAGTGGCACTTCTTATCTTCATGAACATGAGGAAACTGTGATTGACCGATCCGTTGTTATTGTCCCATCCACTACATACCAGCATTTCTGGAGTGAATTCTGGAGTCTCCTGGTCTCCTTGTAAAACTGTTCTTAGACAGCTTTGGGGTTGATTTTGCAGGAAAGGAACTGGGATTGGTTGCCAGTCTCTTTTCAGTGGTGCCCAGTAAAAGAACAAGGAATAATGGGTTTAAGCTAGAACATAGGAAGTTCCACCTCAACCTGAGGAGAAACTTGTTGGCTGTGCGGGTGCCGGAGGCCTGGCCCAGGCTGCCCAGAGAGGGTGTGGAGTCTCCTGCTCTGGAGACAGAGGTGGTGGAGTCTCCTGCTCTGGAGACTTTCCAACCCGCCTGGACACGTTCCTGTGGGACTGCCCTGGGTGACCCTGCTCTGGCAGGGGGTGGCACTGGATGATCTCCGGAGGTCCCTTCCAACTCCTAATGTTCTGTGATTCTATGCTTGGGCTGGAGTAGAAGAGGACAACAATTTAGATCAGGTATAAGGAAGAAATTCCTCACTGTGAGGGTGGTGAGACCTTGGCACAGGTTGACCAGAGAAGCTGTGGAAGCCTCATCCCTGGAAGTGTTGAAGGCCAAATTGCACGGGACTTTGAGCAACCTGGTGTGGTGAGAGGTGTCCCTGCCCAGGGCAGGGGGCATGGACTCCACATGCTCACCACACACTTCTCCTGAAAACCAGGTGCCACCTCCTCGCCTCAACAGTGAGCGACGGGGTCAGAAATTACTTTGGCATGGAAGAAGACTCTGTGCCTTGTGCTTGCACCCAGGACCAAGGTGAAACACGACTTGCTCCAGGACTTCCCTAACCCTCAACTTCTCGTTCTGCAAAGGTCAACGCGTCTCGCAGGAGCCGCATCCCACACTGCCTTGCAGCTCTTCAGGGAATCCAAGCATAAAGTCTCTCCATCCATGGCAGCACAGCTCGCTCTGGAATCTTCTGCTTTTCCAGTATACACAAAGTGACTGTGGGGAGGCGGGAAATTAGGCTGAAATAAATAAATTAAAGCCAGCAGGAGGGGATCGGCATGCTGCTTGAATTAGTGAGGAGGGTAATTGTAAACAACTGGGGAAATGTGCCTTAAATTAATTTTTAAGACCTAATGGGATTTTGCTTGGACGATAGTCAAGAATGAAAAGCCTTCGATGGCAAAACAAGGCACTTTGCATAAATTAGCAGTTATGACATTAGTGGAGCTGGCTCTTTCTTGGCCGGCAACCAAGAGCGTGTGTGCGTATGTGCACGCCTGCATGGAGGACTTGGGATTTGGTTTATTTATTATCTCGAGCTTGTTTAAAGAAGTTATAACAGGAAGGGGAGAATCTTGACGCAGACACTTAAAAGCCAGGACTCCTGGGCTCTGTCTGGCACGTCGCAGAGTGGGGGAGCGTGGGGGGAGAGAGAAGGACAAGTCACCAACCTCTTTGTAGGGCCGTGTATTGAATCAAAGGGATTTTTTTTTTCATTGTTCCAAAGAGAGGTGTGTTGAGAAATGTTATTCCCCAGGACAGAATGATCTCTCTGGAAGAAGGGACAAGCTGTTTTGGGAAGAGAAACCACCTGAAATCACAGCCATGGAGCTCGAGAGAATAATGATTATCATCTTTAGAATTAGTCTTTAGCCAAATTGATTGAAAACTCACCCTGGAAAACATAGAGATTGTCCGTAACACCTATTGCATGCCTGGAGCCAAAATCATAGAATCATGGAATGGTTTTGGGTGGGAAGCGATCTGTAAAGGTCACTAGTCCAACCCCCCTGCAGTGAGCAGGGACATATTTGTACAATCATGGAATGGTGGAACCATAGAATGGGTCGGGTTGGAAGGGACCTTAAAGATTATCTAGGTCCAACCCTCCTGCCCTGGGCAGGGAAACCTCTCACCAGACCAGGTTGCTCAAAGTCCTCTCCGGTTCAGCCTTCAACACTTCCAGGGATGAGGCTTCCACAGTTTTTCTGGTCAACCTGTTCCAGTGTCTTACCACCCTCACAGTGAGGAATTTCTTCCTTATATCTAATTTAAATATATCCCCTCTTTCCGCTTGAAACCATTACATCTTGCCCCATCGCTACAGGCCCTGCTAAAAAAAAAAAAGTCTGTTCCCATGGTGGACGGGCAAAACCAAAACCGGTCTGTAGCCACTGGATTTTGGCTTCCATGGCACTCAGGGTCACACACCACAGAGCTGGGGCCCATCTCTTGTGGGGCTTTCTTATTTCAGGATTTTAATTACAGCAACATTTTTCAAATGCTGGTTGCAGAAGAAAATTGGCTCTTGCTTTGGAAACTTAAATTTTTCACCCCATTCTTCTGTTATCTTCATAAGCAACACCCTTCTTCCTCTTTTTCTTTATTTCCTTCCTCTGCAAACAGTAATGAAGTTCAAAACCCTTTCATTCTGTCTGCTGGGTTAAATTAAAATCTCCTGTGACCAAGCCCGGCATGAATGCCATCAGCCACCACGAAGGACTTCCCCTGATCCATCAGCTGTGATGTTGATTTATTTCTAAATGGTACAAAATTAAATCAAAGTTTGGGGTTCTGCTTTCACTTTATACACTGACATATACTGGAAGTATTGCTACTTGCCTCAGCGTGAAACGCTGGAGTCCTTGTCTTTCTGAGAGCAGTTCTGTTTCGTGACGTTCGGTGGACCTCTATCTCCCCGAGCAATCGTGGCATGGAAGTGCTACCAGGTCCCCCAGAATCTCAGCTTTCACTGATATTTACCTGGGCTGATTTTGAAGAAAAGCCCAGAAATTAAATCCTCATGGGAAAAATGTCAAAATATCCCTAAGACAGAGACTAGAACATGAACTTGGAGCTTGGCAAAGGATGGAATGTTGCTTTGTTATCAAGCAGAGGTTAGGGTTACATGCCCCAAACTTACGGTAGCTCACTTGTTAGTATCTTTGAAAGTGCTTTTAAGAGGTTGTTTTAAAAGAGCTTCATCATGCTCAAAGATCATACTCAGTCATAAACTCAACACCTGCACAGTCTACAAGGCTCAGGCTTCTGCAATCAGATTTTATGAAGGCTCCAGCAACTCTGTTTGTCCCATTCTTGGCTGCTCAATCACATAAGAAAGTGCTATTATCCATTTATTAAAACCCGAGCTTTCCCTTTACTCATTCCATATTGATTAAGCAGTTTTGTTAAGTAAGTTTGCTGTTAGATTAATTTACCTTCCCCCCCTCCCCCCCCATCTAGTTCTCACTCTGCTTGGAAATAGGATCCAGATGGACATTTCAGAGTTTAATTCAAACCCACTAAAGTCAGTGGAAGCTTTATGAGGTTGGTTTTCTTTTTTCTATGAATTTCAAAAGGTTCTGGCTCTGGCCTCTTTATCATTCTCAAGCAAGACGCCTGGCCACAGTCTCTATCTCCAAAATGCCAATAACATTTAAAAAAGCTGTGAGAAGGTTAATATTCCTTCTGCTTTTATTATTCCCACAGAATGAAAACAGATTCCTAACCTCACTGGAGGCAATAGAGCCGTCCGCGTTTGATCACCGGGGCATGTGAACGTTCAAACACCACCTCCTGCCAAACTTGAAGGTCCTTCATCCGCCAGACTCCTACTGACTTCAGCAAGTCTTGGCCACCGCAAGTGTAAAGGAGAGCAGCATCTCCAGGGGGTCTAAGTACGAAACCACCTTCCGTGGCGTTCAGAGGAACCATCCAGATGACTCTAACATCAGCCTCGTGCCCAAATATCTGCCCCACTTCTGCCAGGTGGGAGTAAATGCACCCCAGATATCCTGGGTTAACATAGAAAAAGAAGAATTTAGAACTATTTCAGGCCTCCCTGAGACTTTTGTGCATTTCCATGAATAAACTCTCTGGACTGCCTTTTTATCTGGCATGATCCAATCACAATCTCCAATGGAGACCAACTGAAAAGCTTTTCTCTTTCTAAACCCAAAGTGTTGACAGGCACGGGGAAGCCCCTTATCCTTACATCTCCAGGCATTTGCCAAACGTTTTTTGGCGCTCCGCAGAGTTATGCTTCATGCAGAGAGACAGACAGGTCCCAAAGAAATTCTGCACGTTAGCTGCTCTTCAGCTTTCTGAAGGACAACATCCCAGTAGCACCAGCAATGCCTCGAGCGAGCGTTTTGCAAAACATCAAGCCATGCCAACTTCTGCCAAGCACTCCCAGGACATGAACCACCCTCAGCTTTACAAACACGCCATAACTCTCCGTTTAACGCAGATGAACAGCAGGTCATTCTCTCTTTTTTTTCTTTATTTTAGTGAACAATAGGTCAAAAGCCTGCAGCCAGGCAGCTGCAAACGAAACACTCTCAGAAAAAACCATGTCAAGCCTCTCCTGGTGGTACCTGGGTGGAATGATCTCATCTGACCTTCGGTTCTCCTCAGTCCTTCAGATACCCCAGAGGAAAAAGTCATTAATAACAGCATGGCTTTGCTATTATTAGCCACATTTACAATATCCAAATGCCTGCAAGATGTTGTTTTATTTAATATGGCTTCATCTACCGCAGATAGAGTCCATGAAGGGCTGTGGTAGGTTAGGCTGTTGTTGAAAACTGCTTTTTACTGGGCGTTTTCTGCTCTCTAACAATCACTTA
>NW_009704896.1:5212-5592 GCF_000703405.1 Apaloderma vittatum
AACTCTTGGGGTATTTTTCTTTTGAATATCATAGCATGAAGGGGGGGAAAAAAATGATACAAAGCTTGAAGCAGTTCCTGGCTGTGTTGGTTTAACACGGTTTTTGAGAGACGGTCAGAAACGACAAGATGACAAGCGCTGTTTAGGAATGGTCTTGCTGGGCCAAGTGAAACAGGTCTGGGTTTTCTGTAGTGAAGTTGAAATTTTCTGCTGGAGAGGGTTGTCAAGGGAGGGGATTCTGCCCCTCGACGGCATTGAGTGCACCGTCAGTAAGTTTGCAGATGACATCAAGCTGTGTGGTGCCGTGGACTCACGTGAGGGAAGGGATGCCACCCAGAGGGACCTGGATAGGCTTGAGAAATGGGCCCGTGCAAACCGCA
>NW_009704896.1:6154-16197 GCF_000703405.1 Apaloderma vittatum
ATCAAGACTTTGGGATAAATTGCCCAGAGATGATGTGGCTGCCCCATCCCTGGAGGTGTTCAAGGCCAGGTTGGATGGAGCCTTGAGTAGCCTGAGCTAGTTGAGAGGCGTCCCTGCCCGTGACAGGAGGTTGGACTAGATGATCTCTAAGGTCCCTTCCAGCCTAGGCCAGTCTATGATTCCAGGGTTCTATGATTCTATGACTCCGCTCTGCTGAGACCCCACCTGCAGTTCTGTGTCCAGCTCTGGAGTGCTCAGCACAGGAAAGATGTGGACCTGATAGATCTCCACAAAGGAGATCAGGGGGCTGGAGCTTTGCTTTGTTTGAAACTCTTGGTACAAAAATAACGAAAACCCCCACCAAGTGCTGCAGCATCTCCACGCTGCAGGAGGGAGGAGAACAAGCCCCACTTCTGCGACTCTCCAGGTCCACGAGGATGGCATTTTCAGAGTGGAGACAGGACGGGAATCAGTCTCCTGTAACGACTTCTTGAGGGCTGTGCAGAGTCAAAACTGCTTCTTTGGACCTCCAAGACCCCATTTTTGCCTATAGTTCGCCAAGCTCTGTATCAGTTACTCAGATCCTTACCGAGAGAAGCGTCCCTCAAAAACAGACAGCGCAGAGTAAAATCCTGGAAATACACGCGTGGAAGAAATCATAGAACGTTTTGGGTTGGAAGATACAATTAGAGGTCATTTAGTCCAATTCTCCTGCAGAGATCTGGGACATCTTCAACTAGATCGGGTTGCTCAAAGTCCCGTCTAAACTGTCCTTGAGCACTTCCAGCCCATTTCAGCCCAGCAGTATAAATGTGGGCTGAAATCAGGACTTGTTACACGGTCCACATCCATCCCTCGTACAAGAACAGAGCTGGTGGTTTTGCCAAGGGCTTCTGGCTGCTGGTTGTACCCACAGAAACGTGCCCAGAGGCCAGAATTAGGTGCTGAAACTCTCCTAAAAACATGAGCTCCAGGCATTTTTGAAAACATCAGCCCCAGCTTTGTCAGCTCATCCCCTTTGAAGGTACCAAAGAGCCATAAGACCCTTCCGTAGGTCATCCCAAATATAGGTGCCCTGAGTAGACACACAATTCGGTTGCCCACACCTACATATCTTGTGCCAAATGAGAAATCTCGTGCATCCCCTTCACACCCCGACAGGCCATTGCCACAGGCCATCCAGAGGTCCCAAGCCCCATCCATAAGCAATGTCCAGAGCATCTCAGATGGCCCTAGAAAAACCACCAAGTATTTCCTAAGCATCTCAGATGTTTAAGAAATAAAATTCTGCCCTGCAATCTCTGCTCAGTTTTGTAAGATGATATTGCAGAAGAAAACTTTGCAGAAACCTGCTTTGGACGCTTGGAGACCTGTTGAGTCATGGCGGCAGCCCAGAAGAGGGTTTTGTTTCCTTTCTTTACCAGAAGCAACAATGGTCCTAATTCTCCAGTGAGTTCAGCTCATGGACAGGCAGCAGAAGCTCGCAACTTGGGAAAAAGTCTGGCCAGGGACATCACAAAAGGATTTTTCAGCAGCTGTCACAAAAATGGGCATTTCCTTTCATGTTTCTGCAGCAGCCGGACACTTGAAAGCCTGACCTTGTCCGTGGGTGTGGAGCACTGCAGAAACACGGCCCGAAGGGCTGAAGGCTTGGGATGAAGCTTCTTCTCCCTCATCCCAGCAGGTAGGACCCTGGGATCTGCTGGCTTGAGAATCCCACACCGACGCAATTGCTCCGGCACACCAGGGCCGCTCCTGCTTCGTCTCACGCAGTCGTCAAAGGCTCCTTCAAAATCTGGCCCACCCGGGTGTTTTTATTTCTGGCCCAGCACGCGTGATGCCCGGCTTCTCGTAAGACAGAGGGTTGTCAAGAACAACTCTCTGCTGAGGCACTCCCCAACGCCGGAGAGCAAAGAGCACAGAAGGGAATCCAATTAAAAGATGCAGGAGGTGGCATTTCTAATGAGAGGAGAAAGAAACATCGTTAATTTTTAAAAGGCTGCTATGCTGACTGAGGATAAACCGGATCAAGTGACCAGGAGGCTCTTTGCAGGGATGTATTCAACATCGTTGTCCATTTTGTGGCGTATCAGTGCTTTCTACGCTTGCCAGTAAAAGGTAATGGTGTGATGAGGCTCAGAATCAAACACAAAAAAAAATAAAACAAGTTATTAAAGAGAAAGATTGGGAGAGCAGGGCAACATCAGATGGTATTTGCAAAGGAGGAGCCAGATTGACCCGACACAAGGATGGAGAACGTGGAGAAATCAGGAATGGGACAGTTGGGCTTCGTTGCATTTTTTAACCACTAAATACGCAGCATCCCACCACATCTCTAAAAAGCCCAACAATAGTCCCAAGCACAGAAACGGTTTGCAGACACTAAATATCTACCTACTCCTCATCTCCTCCTTGAGCAAGGGAGGAGGTGGATGACCCAGCACTACCGCAAGCCCCTACAAGTTACCTAAATCCCATCTGAGATTGCAGCAACAGAGGAGATTTTAGCCCAGAGCCTGCTTGAATATTTCTCCTGCGTCCTCAGCACATTCATCCTAGAGATTTGTCTATGGGCAGATGGGTTGGAAAGAGATGGGCAGCTCCACATGTTACCCTTGGTTCGCAAAATCGTACAGAAAAGTTCAGCCCAAGTAAGAATTGCACCAGTTATTCCTCACCGTATTAACGTCAATAATAAACGTCAAAGGTACCTCTCAGTCGAAGCTGAAAGGAGGAGAACTTCTCGCCCTGTGCACAAGGACAATTTCCCAGCGCGTGGTCCTCGCTGCCGCACAGATCTCTTCCACATCAATTAGGATTTGTCCTAATGATGCCTCCAGTGGATGCCACTGAGCTTGTCGCTCCTTCTCTGCTTTGTTCACGTACCTCCTCCAGCTGCTGGGAGAACGGGAAAGCAAGCTGCGCCACTGACCAGCTCTTCACCAGGTGGACCAGCAGCTGAGTTAAAACATGAACAGAAATGGGAAGGTTTAAGTTGTGTTTCTTCAAACCCTCCTGCATTTCGCTGCATTCCCACTCACATTGATGCAACTTGTTGGGAAAAACCCACTTAATATCTCAGCAGCTAAAATACACCCTCCTGAATCCAATCTGCTCTATCTCATCAATAACTTGACCAACATTTCTCTCTAATCACCTTCCAGTTGATTAGCAGGTGATAGCCTGGGCCATCAGGTTTCCCAGGAGCATGTAGCCCACCTGACTACATGCAGATGTGCCCAACACATCCCCAGCTAAACCCTCAGGTCTTCCCACTGGTGCTTGGCTCAACAAAGCAAGGTTGGGTAGAAACTTGACCTCAGGGATACCTGCAGTCACGAGGGATCAGTGCTCACCCAGTCCAAACCACATCAACCCCCAACTCCTTCCCATAGTCCAAAGGGCTGTAAGTTGATTTACAAAAATCCACGTCTAAAATAAATGAACCTAAACCAAATTCAAAGCTCTTTGATTCTGAGGGCTCGCCTACCCAGAGACAGCAGGGAAAACGGATCTGAGTTAAGGTCCAGAGTGGATTAGTTAAACTGTATTAAAACCCTGCAAAGACATTCTTATTCAGAACTGAAGTGGCTTTAATTTGATTTAGCTAAATTCACTCCCAAAGCCTCTAATGATTGCACAGGTGGTAAATCGAGATGCACTTAATTACGCAGGGAGGGCCAGTGCAGCTCACTAGTGGTGCTGCAAAGGTGGGCAGGGAGGTTGGCTGTTGAGGTCTGCTGCCCACCAAAAGGTCGTTTCCCAGGTCCTTCAGGCAGCCAAGGTGTGAGATAAAATTACAGACATCTGGGTCGTCCTGCCAGATGATTGTTTGCAGCCCCCACAAGCTGCGATGCCCTCAGAGGGCTCCGTGATTGTCTCTACAAGGCCCAGAACTCGAGGGCCTTAACCAAAATGTCCTTAAATAAATCATAGAGAAGGCACAAAGAAAATGCAGTAAATGCCCTGGGAAATCCAAGAGCTGTTCCCCACTGAGCTGCTCTCCCCACCTCCGGTTGGGATCATCCTTCTCCCACCAGCACCAGCAGCCCATCACCACTGGAGAGGGACTCGGTGGGTCTTCTCCATCCTTCTGCTCTGCTCAGGGAAAGTCTTGCAGCACCTCCTCCTTCCCCGGAGGAGACCTCACTGCTGGGGTGCAAGCGTCAAGGTGGGCAAGGTGCAATTGCCCCCCAAAAGGCCACAGGTTGAGCTCTGGCTCCTTCATGCCATACAAAAGACGGTGACAACAGCTCTTGATGGTTGATCCTTGCTCTCCTGAGGCTTAGGGCATCCAACTCTTCACACCCTGTGTGCCATCCCGGGCTAGTCAAGGTGTTTAATGACAACTCTGGAAAAACTCCTTTGCTTCTCAGACAGAGCCCTTGGCCAAGACAGTCTGCAGAGTGAGGAAGCTCCTGATAAATGAGAAGAGGGTTCTCCAGTGTCCTTCACATCTCAAGTGCAGGATTAGCATCGGCTGAGCATGAGCCATAGGATCTCTCTCCTTTCCTTCATGTCTCAGGCACCCTGGATAGCCTTTGAAACGCTGAACTTCTCCCAGCCCCTGGGCACCACGGACACAACTCGAGTTCAAACGCGGCTTTCAAAGATGGGCAAGTCCCCGACCGAAACCACAGAGCGAAGGGGGTTTTGCGAAAACGGAATGGGAAAAGCTCACGCAGGGGGACAGATGCACAAAGAAAACCTTTAATAAATAACACAAGTGCCTGGCACAGACAGAGAAACAGGAGAAGGGACACCAGTGACCCACCAGACTTCATCCATACGGCAGAACTTCCCCGACTCATAACCCCAGCCCTGTTTTACCTCTAGTATAGCCCAAAACTGGGACCTGGATATACCTCTGCGTGTGGAGAACAGGACAGCAGAGTCCATCTCCTGTTTCTTAGGATGTAGAGGAGTAAGAACTGAGCTTTCCCAGCCATGGGAAGGATCTGCAGCTATTTCTGCAATTATTTTCGGGGAGAAACTGTAACTTGGTGTGGAAAAAAGATACATGGTGCCTCCTAGCACACTAAATCAGTCAAGAGCTGCTTAATTATTTAAGGGAAAAAGCCTCATTTGGGAGAGTAACACTTGATAGATGGAGTATCTGTAATCAGAGGGGTACACAACTCCTAGGTGATGGAGGCAATGGAAATACAGCTTCCAAGATGAATAAGCAGGCTTTGAAAAACGTTAATATATTCTTTTTCTGTGATTTCATGAGCTGTAAAGATGAAAAGCCTTCTGCAAGTGAAACAGAACGCAGCGACAAGGGCAATGAGCCTCCAGGGCAGAGCTGATGCTCTTCTGCTTCTGCTACTGCTAAAAGGATGCCACCCCTCCATAAAACAAGTACCAGGGTGTCTCCTCATCACTGTGGACCAGGTGTTTCACAGCTCAGCACCCAGGACCCCACCACCCTCCCTGGACATCAGTGGGACAACGCTGGACACAGCTGATGGACATTCAGGGCAATTATCTGGCTGATGTCCCAGGAAAACCCTCCTCAAAAATAAGTTTGCCACCTTGCTCCAGGCCAGACATAAATATAATTCACACTTAATTCTCCTGTTGTTGCGTATCGGCTGTGTGAGTAGCATTGTTTTGAATGCACCCTGAAAATGTCACAGCCTCGATGTGTACGAGTGCATCCTCAGCAAGTTTGCTGATGCCACCAAGCTGTGCCATGCGGTTGACGTGCCGGAGCAAAGGGATGTCATCCAGAGGGACCTGGACAGGCTGGAGAGGTGGGTCCATGTCAACCTCAGGAGTTCAACAAGGTGCAGGAGCTTGCACTTGGCCTGGGTTGGGTCAATCCCAAACATGGATACAGGCTGGGGGATGAGGTGATGGAGAGCAGCCCCTCCAAGAAGGACTTGGGGGTGTTGGTCGATGAGAAACTGGACATGAGCCACCAATGTGTGCTCACAGCTTCAGAAAGCCAGTCGGGTCCCGGGCTGCATCACAAGAAGCGTGGCCAGCAGGGCAAGGGAGGGGATTCTGCCCCTCTGCTCTGCTCTGGTGAGACCCCACCTGCAGTTCTGCATCCCCATCTGGAGAACTCAATGCAAGAGGGACATGGAGCTGTTGGAGCAGATCCAGAGGAGGCCACGAAGATGCTCAGGGGGTTGGAGCAGCTCTCCATGAGGACAGGCTGAGAGAGTTGGGGCTGTTCAGCCTGGAGAGGAGAAGGCTTTGAAAGAGGAGACCTTAGAGTGGCTTCACAGTGCTTAAAGGGGGGCACAGGAAAGCTGGGGAGGGGCTCTTCATCAGGGAGTGTAGGGATAGGATGAGGGGTAACAGTTTCAAACTGAGAGAGGAGAGATTTAGACTACATATAAGGAAGAAATGTTTTACAACGAGGGTGGTGAAACACTGGCAGGGGTTGCACAGAGAGATGGTAAATGCCCCCTCCTTGGAAACATTCGAGGTCGGGTTGGACAGGACTTTGAGCCACCTGATCTGGCTGAACATGTCCCTGCTCATTGCAGGGGAGTTGGACTAAATGACCTCTAAAGCTCCCTTACAACCCAAAATATTCTATGAGTCCATGATTCTAAGTTTCTAAACCGTGGTCCTCTCTCCTTTTTGACGTTGGTGTCGGTCTCCTTGTCAGAGCTCGCAGGGTGACCATCACTGAGGGTTTTCAAATGAAATGGAAAATCAGGCATTTAAAACCTTCATGAACACCGTGCTGGACACAGACTGCTGTGACAAATACCCTTCATCTTCTCACGGCAGGTGGGAGAAGAACGCGTTATGGCAACTGCCTCTTCAACGATGCTCTGATTTCCTTAACCCACGTCCATCCAACGCTCTCCTGTTCAAAAACACGTACCAAGAAGACCAGTCCCAGTGGGATTTGTGCCAGTTCTTCAAGGTTTTGTCTGAGCCAAGCAAAGCCAGGTTTTCTTGAACCATCTGCAGAGGATCTAGTCTTGGATTTGCCCTTTAAGACTGAAGGGAGCTGAGAAGACAAGGCGGGGATGGGTGGGTCAATTCTCCCACTTCCATCAGCAATATCACCCAGAGTCCTTCCAACAGTGAGGTGTCCACCACAGACCAGTTTGCTCCCAGAACTGGAAAAATGGTATCTCAGAAGACT
The DNA here is from genome assembly GCF_000703405.1 of Apaloderma vittatum. Classification (NCBI taxonomy): domain Eukaryota; kingdom Metazoa; phylum Chordata; class Aves; order Trogoniformes; family Trogonidae; genus Apaloderma; species Apaloderma vittatum. Next base: position 13,269 of record NW_009704896.1, read on the forward strand.
CTGAATGGCTCTTGGAAAAAAAAAACAAAAGACAAAACAAAACAAACAAAAAAACCCAAACAACTGAAAGAATCATTTTAATGGAGACAATTTATGGCATTAGCAAAACATGAAGTGTGCATCTCAGCTTCAAAATGACATTTTGATTGGCCCAGCGTGATTTTTTAATTTTATTTCATCCTGCGGAGAGCTTTGAATTTGGTTTGGTTTGGAGAAAAGAAACCGAAATCGTGAGATTTCCCACAAAACAGAAAAAAAAAATTAAAATCTGTTTCCTACCCACTTCTATTATTTAGCCATGAAATGTTGCCTTTGAAAGATCCCAGGCTCGCTTGAAAATTTACCCATAAAATGTTCACGGCTTATTTGAAAACAAGCTCTTGCTGAAAGAATAAGGCAGAAATGTGACATCCAAAACGGCCCGCAAGCACTTTGCGGGTAAATATTCACACCGAAGCCGTAGCTCTGCGCTGTGAGCACAAGAGATGGCAACCACTGTCCCATGCCCAGAGCAAAGTCTTCCAGAAAGGTCCCCCCACCTGTGGAAAAGGAGTTTTCACAGCAGGACACGTTGCAAGAGTTGCTCAAGCTACAGCGTTGGCACCCGATGGAATTATTGCGTCAATACTGAAGAGTTTTGTCCAGTTTGGCGCGTGTCGTTAAAGGTGAGAGAAGTTTGGTCTCCGAGGGTGCGTCGGTCTCCAGGTCACCGGTCTGCTTGCAGCAGGCAACACTTCAACTGATAGAACCATTGTGGTGTGAATGTTTGTCTTAAACATTTCTTGGCATTTTACAAAGCCTCGGCTTGGGCGAAAACGAGACCGGTTTCTGGCCCTGTGTGGCCAACTGGAAGGCGCCAAAGGCCAACGGCAACCTGCGGTGTATCAAGAGAAGCGTAGCCAGCAGATCTAGAGAGGGGATTCTCTCCCTTTGCTCTTCTCTGGTGAGACCCCACCTTGAATCCTGCGTCCAGTTCTGGTGTCCCCACTGTAAGAGGGACGTGGAGCTGTTGGAACAAGCTCAGAGGAGGCCACAAGGATGATCCAGGGGCTGGAGCAGCTCTGCTGCGAGGACAGGCTGAGGGAGCTGGGACTGTTCAGTCTCGAAAAGAGAAGACTGCGGGGGCACCTTATAACTTTTAAGGGAACCTGCAGGCAGGCTGGGGAGGGACTTTTTACAAGTGTCCAGTGGTAGGACAAGGAGAAATGGATTTAAATTGAAGGAGAATGGGTTTAGACTGGATCTTGGGAGGAAATTCTTCAGTATGAGGGTGGCCAGACTCTGGAACAGATTGCCCAGAGAGGCTGTGGCTGCCCCCTCCCTGGAGATGTTCAAGGCCAGGTTGGAGGAGGCTGTGAGCAACCTGGGCTGGTTAAGGGCGTCCCTGCCCATGGCAGGGGTTGGATTAGATGATCTCGACGGTCACTTCCAACCCAAGACATTCTAGGATTGATTCCATGATTCTGTGAAATAAAATGTAGTAGAGGGATCTGACAAGGCTGAGCAAACAGGTGCCTCCAACAGCCTTGGCCCGAATATGCGTGAGATCAGGAGTTTTGTGGAGGCAGGATGGCCTCGTCTCGGAGCGTATCTCCCAAGGAGATGGGGCAATCACAGAGGATAATGAGGATTATCCAAAACAATGAAGTGCCTTGATCCCCCAGCTGACACACTGCCTGTCAGCAGGTAGAAAAACGTGTATAAATCCAGGTGGGGTAAAGCAAGAGGAGACAGAAGAAGCAAGAGAAGAAGTATGTAGACAGAGATGAAGACAACATGAAGAAAGAAGTGCAGGGAGAGAAGAAAAGATGACAAAGAGAAGAAGACACGATGGCATCCTTGAACCCTCATTGGTGGGACCAACGCAGGAACCCTGACCAGTGATCTACGTCTCCTCCTTTCCTTCTCTTCTCTTCTCTTCTCTTCTTCTTCTCTCCTCTTCTCTCCTCTTCTCTCCTCTTCTCTCCTCTTCTCTCCTCTTCTCTCCTCTTCTCTTCTCTTCTCTTCTCTTCTCTTCTCTTCTCTTCTCTTCTCTTCTCTTCTCTTCTCTTCTCTTCTCTTCTCTTCTCTTCTCTTCTCTTCTCTTCTCTTCTCTTCTCTTCTCTTCTCTTCTCTTCTCTTCTCTTCTCTTCTCTTCTCTTCTCTTCTCTTCTCTTCTCTTCTCTTCTCTTCTCTTCTCTTCTCTTCTCTTCTCTTCTCTTCTCTTCTCTTCTCTTCTCTTCTCTTCTCTTCTCTTCTCTTCTCTTCTCTTCTCTTCTCTTCTCTTCTCTTCTCTTCTCTTCTCTTCTCTTCTCTTCTCTTCTCTTCTCTTCTCTTCTCTTCTCTTCTCTTCTCTTCTCTTCTCTTCTCTTCTCTGAAGTACAATATGACCTGTTAGAAGTTGGTATCTGTCCTTCTTCCCTGTTATCATGAAGTACCACGCAGCTCGCTGGAGCCTGTTGTACACCCAGCCTTTTCCTGGTTATCAGCATCCACAGCTCAGAAATTCGATTTTCCTCCAGGCTGTTCCCAGCCGGATGCCGAGACGGAGGTTTGTGTGCCTGATTGACTCCCGTTGACTTCAGGAGATATTCCAGCTGCAACCGTGAGCTTCAGGCTGACACTTTCCAGCCAACAGTAGCGGAGAAGAGGAGCATGAGATGTTCGACTCACACCTCTTGGTGGGGGCAGGCAGCAAGGGGGGGATGCCCAGCCCTGTAACCAATGGAAAATGAGGTGAGAATATCTTGAAAAGCCAAGATGGTTGTTTTTTGGAGACCACGTCAGGACTTTTCTTCATCAACGAGGTCTGTGCTGTCAGTCTCAGGGCTCTGCACCAGCTCAGAAGCTTGAGTTGAAGGTTCCTCAAGTCCTACTAAGACCCTTTGGTCTGTGAAAAACTGTTGGCCCAGGGTAGCACTGGGATCCCTGTCCCACGGATGGACACCAG
>NW_009704897.1:0-1502 GCF_000703405.1 Apaloderma vittatum
GCTATGGAGGTGGAGGGCCGGCCGGGGCTGGAAGAGGGAGCAGCCGGCAAGGTGGCCCCCAAGCCGGCCAAAGGATGTACAAGCAGTCGATGGCTCAGAGGGCCAGGACTATGGCTCTCTACAACCCCATCCCTGTCAAACAGAACTGCTTCACAGTCAACAGATCTCTCTTCATCTTCAGTGAAGATAATGTTATACGGAAATACGCCAAGAGAATAACAGAATGGCCATATCCTTTCAGGGAGGGTGTGTGGGGAAGGTGGGGAGGGGGAGAGGGAAACTGGGGGAAAGAGATACCCCCCCAGGGGTGTAAGGATGAGTGGCTGGTGCTAGGGGGGAAGTGCGTGTGTGAGCTGGTGTGTGTAATGGGGATGTGTGTGACATGGATCTGTGTGCCCGACATAATGTACGGCTGTGTAGCTGGGTATCATAGGAAATTGCTTCTGTCGGAATGGGGAGTGTGCTTTTGACCGTGGCAAGGGTGTGTGTGTGAGACATACGTGCATTTCCATGTGTGTTTAGGTGTGAGATGTACAGTTGCATAGATTTACGTTTTCTCCAATTTAAGCCAAATGCGAAGGGTTCTGTGAGAGTCATGCTAATGAATCCCAATTCTTATTTCCAGCTTAGAGCCTTTCAACTCTTCTTTCTCACTCTCAATGGAAGAAGGAATGTGGATAAAAATGGTGACACCTTAGCATTAAAGCTGCATTGATAGTAGGAACATTGAGAGCCAAGGTACCTTGCAAATCCCATTAATGCAATCGTTGCAGCTAGGTTTTAGTACATCACCTCCTGAATCCATTAGGATCAATGTGAATCTTGTCACTTTGATTAGATGCGTAGCCTAAGCTTAGACTATACTTTAAAAAAAAAAGAAAGAAGAAGATAAAAGAAAAGCTTCATGGCAGAGGAGGCAGTAAGTGAAGAGAAGGCTCATCTGCTGTATTGGGAAAGAGGCAGATGCTTTCTGTCTCAGAACCAGCTCCCAGGCCAAGTGAGCTGTGGAGATTTTCCTCAGAAGAGGGCTTTGCTTATAATGATGCACACAGTGGGGTTGTAAGCCATCAGAAAAGGGATGTAGACTATTTGAGGTTATCAGGCAGTAGATACAGTGTGTGTGTGTGTGTGTGTGTGTGTGTGTGTGTGTGTGTACATCACACTGGTGATCTCGAGGGAGCTGGTTGTTTTCTTTTCGTTTGATATCACACAACTATTAATCCCAAGCTAACGGCAGGAAGGCCTCCTCTCAGCCTCCTAGCAACACTTTGAGGCCAGCTCAGGCTTTCCCAGTCTTCACTTCCTGAGGGGCTAACAGGAAAAAAAAAATACACTAGTAGAGTGTGTGTACTTCCCTTCTCTCTGATCACAGACACCTACGGAGCTTTCTGTCCATATTACAAAATCATAGGGATTGCTGCACTTCCCCAACCAGTTCTCCTCCTGCCCTGTGTTCGAGCCTGAATAAACTAGCTCCGAAGTCGGAGCGTTGCGTCTCCTGT
>NW_009704898.1:0-329 GCF_000703405.1 Apaloderma vittatum
TTGTGTATGTGTGTGTGTGTGTGTCTGCACTCGGTTAGGATCGGGATGCTGAATAGGTCCAGGGCTTGCTGAACGCAGCTGGTTTTGACTGGTCTGCTTCTGTTCAGACCTTGCAAGAGGAGGAGATAGATATATATATTTGTGTGTGTACACATACATACGTATAGGTACGTGTATATAGCCCCACACATATATGAATGTGCATATATGTTTATAGAGGCACAGACATACATGTATATTGCCTGCAGTTATAGGAGGGAAAAGGAGACAGCCTCATCCCACAGCCCCCTCCTCCCTGCCTCTTTGCAAACTTTGTCCGGGAGCCTTTG
>NW_009704898.1:382-700 GCF_000703405.1 Apaloderma vittatum
GTTTGGATGCAGGGGTGCGAGTAAATCTCTGCTCCGCTTTTACACTGCTCTGCTGGGAGGCTGACTGGCTGCAGAAAAGTCATTGCGTGGTGTCTGTCGGGTGTGTGAGTGTGCGTGTGCTGGTGCTGGGAGCTGGATATTTATGTAGGGGCCCAGGACGGCTACTCGAATGCATACGAACGTGTATGTGCATTGCTTGCAGGGTGTCTGCGTGCCCATTTATTCCACCAGAGAAAGCATGCCCATATTTTTATGCATAAGGATCCTCCTGCTTTGGGGCATGGGATGGGGGGAGGAGAAGCTGAATGAATGAATGGG
>NW_009704899.1:0-9766 GCF_000703405.1 Apaloderma vittatum
AATATATATTATCTATATTATTGTAATTTGCCATGAGCAATATGATACAGAAGCATTGTGTTTCTTTATGATATTTCATACTTTAAAGTATTTCATACTTCATGAAAGAAAGAAAGAAGACTTCCTCATTTTGCTCATGGAACAAGGAAGATTGTGCCTCTTTTGTGATCAATAATATGTGATACAGACCATCTCAGCAGTGGTACAAAAAATTAGTAAGATGCTCTCTACTATGCTGCTGCACTAATAAAAAGACAGAATTTCACAGAATCACAGAACATTAGGAGTTGGAAGGGACCTCAAAAGATCATCTAGTCCAGCCCCGGTATTCCAGTATTATCTTTTATATTCAGTATACATATAGAGAATTGGTAAGAAGTAAAATCCTGTGACAGATGGTTTCATCAACACACACATTTCAGAAAGCCGTAGCGTGATATATGAGATGATTTTTATAGCTATACGTTGGAACTATGCTGTGTTGGCACAGGCATATGTGAGGGTGCCTCCAACAATTTTTGCACACCAAATGTTATCTTTTTTAGCTGAAAGAGTTAAACAAATGTTTAACAGTTCATTTATGTGGGGTAATATATAATGGTTTTGCATTTAAGTTCATGCATACTGTAAATGAATTATTTGTATTTCTGTGACCATCTTATCGTACATATTTTCCTACAATAAGCATACAGTAGGGAATTTTTTTAAGTATTCCAGTCAGCGTCTAATTTCCTTTAGATCTGTTGACATCACTTTCATGAGTAGCTATTTTAATGTAGTGTTCCTGTCTTATATGTATTTCTCTGTGTCTGTCCATGTACATAATGTCATATGTATAGTCCTGTTTTCGTAGGCCGCTGAGCAGTGTTTTAATGGTGTGATTGTACCATATACTATGTCTATATTTTTCTGTACACTTTTCAAGTAATACTTCAAATGCTACTGTGACCTTGATGGTAGTAACCTCTTGTGAAAATTACAGTTGTAGTCAACCATTCTGAAATCTATTGCTAAGCTTTTTGAAAATTAAACCTATACACTGTGTATTCTAGGTGTTTCACGTGGTCCCAGCCCTGTCAGCCTTGGAAACCAGGACACCCTGCCTGTTGCAGTAGCCCTTACTGAATCTGTTAACGCCTACTTTAAAGGAGCTGATCCCACAAAGTTAGTTAAAAAGTGAATTGTCTTGAATGTACTAAGTTGCAAAAAAGAAAACATGCTCATTTGACGTGTACTATTTTTTGGGAAAGCGCATATGCATTAGAAGGGGGATTCAAGGATTTTTTTTTTCCATAGTGTAAATGACAACAGTGCCTTGTTGCTCTATATTGGCCTGCATCCCACTAGTTCATATATCCCTGCCTTACAAAAATGTTTTCAGTGAGAACACTGAAAATGAGAAGGGTTTTTATCATAGTCAGGCAGGTGCTATGTGTGAATCTGGGCAGCCTAAAGCATGTCATTCCCTCTGTCACATCACTTGCTATGCTACTTAGGCCTTGCCTAAGCATAGTGTTCCATGTTTTCAAAGCCTGAAAAATAGCCAAGACTACTGTATGCTTAACCAGTTGAACCTTTTTTATTTAATTATTTCATCTGACTTCCAAGTTGTGACAGTACATTGTCACATGACTCTCATTTGTAATTGATTTTCTGTTTTTAATTCGGTTCATCAGATTTTAAAATTAGAGTTAATACTAGGCCGCTAATAAGTTGCAATGAAACTGATGTTTTCATTCTCTTCTAGATGTATTGTGAAGATAACTGGTGATATGACAGTGTCATTCCCAAGTGGGATTATTAAAGTCTTCACCAGCAACCCATCTCCAGCTGTGCTCTGCTTCCGGGTGAAAAACACAAGCAAACTAGAGCAGATTCTTCCAAATGCACAACTTGTATACAGGTTTGGAGGTTTTTTGTGGTTTTTTTTAGACTGTGTGGTTTGTAAAGTACAAGTTATTGTGCATGTATATTGGAATTCTCTAGTCTTGTTGATTTGCTTACACATAATTTAATTTCCTGAATTAATCTTGTTCAGATCAGTTCTCTCCACTGCCACCATTAAAAATCTCTGACTATTGGACTTCAAACTTGTTCTGAGTATAACAGGAGCCGTAAAAAAAATAGTTTGTAAATGTAGCTATGTTTTTATGTGCATTTTATAAATTATTTCTTTATACAGTAGTAACAGTGGTAAGATGAAATGATGAAACAGTAGCCTCAAATGGAAACCAAGTAGTAGGAGCTACACCTAATCTCACTTGTCAGTTACTAGTGTATTTTAAGCTGTATCATTTTTAGAGTAGGTCAGATCCATTACATAACTGTATCTCTCAGGTGTGTAGCAGTGTGTTTGGCAGAATTCTCAAGAAAAAAGGCTGCTGATTGAGGAAGGCAATTGTTGAAATCACAGAACTTGGAGACCTTTTTAAAAAAATATAAAAGCTGTAATTATTTAGCAGAGATTTGGTTTAGCTGAGCAGTTTCTATTTCGTTTATTGGAGAAATTGTTTGAAAATGAGATAAATGCCTTTAGGTGCTACCTTTTTTAATTACTGAAATAAAGAAAGAATCAAACCATATGCATCCATTCTTTTGTGTCTAATTGTATTTTGATCTTTCATACTTAATGTAATGAATGATTCATACAAAATTAAATTACTTTTTGGTGTGATAGTTTCATAGAATCATAGAATTGCCAGGGTTGGAAGGGACCTTAGCAATCATCTAGTTCCAACCCCCTATCCAGCCTGACCTTAAAAACTTCCAGGGATGGGGCTTCCACCACCTCTCTGGGCAACCTGTGCCAGTTTGTAACTGAAGTGTTAGCAGAACTGAATCTGAACTGTATTTTTTGCAAAAAAAAGTGAAAATGTCTAGTGTTCTTGTCATGAGTGCTGTAACACTTCACCTCTAATGAGAAAGAATGCAGAACTGACATTTACAAAGTTCAACCCATATAGTAATAATATGACTTATCATCACATACTACAAATGGTGTAATTTACTTGATATTTATAAGGTTTTTAATGAGAATTATATTTGCAGTGATGTTAGAATTTCTGATTTGAATTGCACCTAGCTGTGGAGCAGCAGAAAGATTTTACTACTGGTGTTCAATTATTTAAATTGTGAAAGGTCTCTGTAGCCATAAGTGCTTATCTGCATATTTTACTGAAAGTGGAAATTTCATGAATCCCAACAGTGTATTGAGAGCCAAACTCTAAATAAATTGGAGACTACTGGTACGTTAGTCACTGTTCTAGGACATTCAAGCCATTGTGATCATATTTACTGTATACCAGCTGCTCATTGACAGCTTTTACTGTGCAGGCACAATGCACTCCTCCTTCGGGATGGATGCAGTTCCTCACTGTATCTACACGCATTCAGAGGAGGTCTGTTTTCTTAAAAGCTTTGTCCTTATTCAAAATAAACCTGATGCAATCAGAACTGAAAATATTCTTAATCTGCAGAACGCCATGCTCCAGTACCTCCCAAACAGGATTTTGCTTCTGCAGTTATGTGCACTCTTACATACATATAGGAGTGATAAAATAAACTAAGATTGAATGCAGCTGGAAGTATCTGAGAAACAATTGTTTATGGTAATTTGAAAGTTACTTTTAATTGAAAAATTTTTGAAAGCTTACACTCTCTACACATACACAAAGATACAGTAACAGATACAGAACAAATCTTAATTCAGTGCAATCAGTTAAAGTACCTTCTGAAACACCACTTTAATCCCTACCCCCAACACATCCTCATGGCACCTAATTGTATTAAAATTGTGGTTTATTAAATGTAAAATCCAAATTCAGCATAAACTCCATCATGTGGAGCAGATCATCAGTGAAGGAAACTCGCTGCTCCACAACCTGGAAGGAGAATTTTCACCAGATAAAAGAAACAGTTAACTTGTCTTAATATTTAGGAAGGTACAGTTACGGGTTATAAACCATTGGAACAAATTCTTGCTTGAAATAATGAAGGGGAAGGATCTAATCTTAATTTTTAGATGTCAAAAATAATAAAACTCTGTTGCCTTCTGACTCCGACCTTGCATTTTCTTTGTAGTGATCAGTCACAAAGTGACTCCAGTACCAAGGATTTTTGGATGAACATGCAAGCTATAACTGTCTACCTCAAGAAATTATCAGAGCAGAATCCATCTGCATCCTATTACAATGTGGATGTTTTAAAGTATCAGGTAAACACTTTTTTCCTTTTGAAGTTTTTTATGCAGCTCTAGCAGATATCCACACAGAAATTAAGATAATTGCTCTCTGCCTTGTAGCATGCAAATGAACTGTCATCCCTGATTTAGACCGTTTCTGGGTATGTCCCTGTTTACAGTACATAGGCTCTACTCAGACTTAGTGCATTCCTGTTATATGCTTTGTGTAATTCCCTTGGATTCATGACCTGTTACAGCTTGCTCACACATCACTCCAATTTCTGTGTGCAAGCTTCAAACACCACTTCTTTAGGTATTTGTTAGCAAAGTAAAATTTTCCATGGGCTTATGGGTTTTGCTGATATTTTATTTGAGCTTGTAGCTGTATTGTCTTTGATTTTGTAATTGCATAATTTTGGAAGCTGTAGCTGATTAATTGTAATGTATGAGAATATATAATGCTCTCACCTCTCACAATATGGTGGAACATCTCATCTTGGAAACCATTTACAGGCACATGAAGGACCAGAAGGTGTTCAGGAGTAGTCAGGATGGATTCAGCAAGGGAAAGTCATACTTGACCAACCTGGTAAACTTCTGTGATTAAATGACTGCCTTGGTGGATTGGAGGAAAGCAGTGGATGTTACACACTTAGATTTCAGGAAAGCTTTTTACACTGTCTCCCATCGCCTCCTCATAGAGAAGCTGGTGAAGTAGGGACTGCATGAGCAGGCACTGAGGTAGATCGAAAACTGGCTGAACAGCTAGGCCCAGAGGGTAATGACCAGTGGCATGAAGTCTAGTTGGAGGCCAGGAACTAGCGATATCCCCCAGAGGACAATACTGAGTTTACAGTCGTGTTTATCAGCTTCATTAATAATCTGTACGGTGGGGCAGAGTGTGCCCTTAGAAAGTTTGCTGATGACACTGCCCTCCAGAGGAACTTCAGTGGGCTGGAGAAATGGACTAAGAGGAACCTCATGAAGCTCAACAAGAAGTGCACCTGGGGAGGAATAACCCTTGGCGCTGATATATCCTGGAAGCCACCCAGCTGGATGTCAGCTTGGCAGAAAAGGGCCTGGGGGTTCTAGTGAACACCATGTTGAGCATAAGCCAACAAGGTGGCTTGGCCACAAAGGCAGCAAATTATCTCCTGGGCTGCATTAGGCAAAGTATTGCTAGTAGGTCAACGGAGGTGATCCTTTCCCTCTACACAGCACTAGTGAGGGCATACCTGGAGTACTGTGCCAAGTTCCAGGTTGTCCATTGCAAGAGAGAAACAGGCTGCACAGAGGGGTGATGGAATCTCCATCCTTGGAGATACTCAAAAGCCATCTGGACATGGTCCTGGGCAGCTGGCTCTAGGTGTCCCTGTTCGAGCAGGAGGCTTAGATCATTTGAGCCTTCCAACCTCAACTCTTCTCTGAATCTATGAGATGTTCTGGCTTGTGAGTAAAGTCTTAATAAAAATTCAAGATGGACAGACTCACCTAAAAGGGAGACCAGGGATTTTCTAGGCCTTCATTGAAGTAATTGAACATCTGGAACAACTGTTTACATCAGATAACAAAATAACCTGTCCATTCAGCTATTAATACCTTTGTAGTTTTCACATCCTTCCAATATGGTTTAAAATCATGGTATATTGACTCTAAAAACCATGTTAGGACACAGAATTCCTGAGAAAGATGGAAGCAACAAACCATTTCTTTCGATTGCTGAAATGAGTACTGTTGAAGAATGGTATCTATTTCAGATCTTTACTGTCAGGGAAAAATGAGGCATTGGCATGCAGAAGCTCTGACAGATAGAAAAGATCTGGGCTGTCCAGGAAAGGCAAGACAAGGTACCGCGACATAGAAGGTGCCTCAAGTAAATTAGGAAGCTGGTAGAGATGTAGCAGGGCAGTAGCACAAGCTCAGCTACAGAAGCAACACACAGCCCTCCTGCAGCACAAAAATAATGCTTTGAACAGGTAAGAACTGGTTTGCTGTCCTCCTGTCCCATAATGACAGGTACTGCCTTCTGCTGCTGGCTGCTTGGGCAGCTGAATCAGTATGGCACAGAGCTGCTAAGGATGATGTCACTTTGCTGCAAGCATACTACTTGTGTGAGGCAGAACACAAGGCTAAAACAAAACTATTTTGACTTAAAACCAGGGCAGCAAGGAGTCTCATGGTCCAGGAGTGTTTAAACTTTTTCTTCAATTATTTTAATTCAAAATTAAAAGAACAGGAGTTACTTTAGGCTGCAACAGTCTTCAGAATTCTATGATTGAAGATTTGGGAGCCAGTTGTTCTCCTGATCTTTTGTCATGATTTAGAGTTATATTCATTACCAGCATTCCCTAATTCTGCCAAAGAGAAATATTTTAATTAAGCTACATCCAGTGGTTTATTCTTTACAGGTATCTTCAAATGGCATCCAGTCCACGCCCTTGAATCTTGCGACTTACTGGAAATGTAATGCTAGCACTACTGATGTGAGAGTGGATTATAAATACAATCCAGAGTCTATGAATGTGCCTAGTATGCTGTCTAACGTCCAGGTTGTGGTACCAGTAGATGGAGGAGTAACAAGCATGCAATCACTTCCACCTGCAAAATGGTAATAATAATATTTTTTTATTTCAGTGTATTCATTAGTGTCTTAGCTTGCAAGATTTCACTGGAAGATACAGCTATGTCTTTTGCCTTGATGAAATGTTTAGTATCAGATGTTTAGGACATTTTCTGGTCCAAAACAGATCATGTGCAGCCAATTCACATAAGCCAAAATGAGATAATACACACCCATTTCAACTGTGTAATAAGACAAGCCTTTACGAAATTTCCAGTGCTTGCTTTCCTTTGACCAGTAAACTGGATTGTCATTTTTTATACAGTAATTTGAAACCAAAATCTCTTAACAGTTAAAAAACATTTTGGGGGTGTGTGTATGTGTATAAATGTATCCATGTATATGGATTATATGGAGACCATAGAAGAAATGCACTTGTTAAAAATATTTCTTGATTATTCTAGCTTTAAAACTATGTTCTATTTGAAATGGTTTTAAAACAAACTTCAGTAACTGAGGAGCTCTTCATAAGCCAGGTAGCATTTTCTCTCAATTAACCATCATGCAGATCATTATCTGACTACCAGCTACCTACCATCACCTTCTAAGCCTGCATTTACAGTACCATCTGTAAATTACCTGCATTTCAGCTAATTATGTTTCCAAAAGTTTGTGGAAACAAACAGAGGCAGAGCAGTACATCTCTGGAGCAAAAGGTGAGCATAATTCAACCACTGTGCCTGTGGTTTGGCAGCACGTAGGTACTTGCCCAGCTGTAATTTAATTCCTGCTCTGTTTATTTCCAAGAGTGTCTTTTTAATGTGAAGAAAGCAAAGAATACCAAGTTGAAGGAAGTCAGGCTTTGTTACCCTGTTTCTCTGCAGGTCACTTTACCTTATAATGCAGGATTTGGAAGAAAAATAAACCTGATGCATTTATCAGATAGGTTCTCATGTTTCTGTAGGCAATACATTTAAATGTGTTAATTGGACAAAGTAGTAATACAATATAATTTTAAGCAGAAAAATTCATGGCAAGACCAAATCTTTCTTGACTTGGTATTTCAAGGGAACGATACCTTTAACCAAATCACCTTAAATTTTTTCTGAGCAAGGGCTGGTTCAGTATCGTGTCTGAGCAACATGACTCGAACTTCTGGTGAAGCCAGTCTCCCTGTCCAGGCTTCTTCCACAAAACCCTCTGTAATGAAGCTTCAGTGACAGCAAAAAAAACCAGAACACCTGGTGTTAGCTAGGAAGACTCAAATCTTAGTGACAGTTTAATTACAGATTCATCAGCTTAAGGGACTAGAGTCCAGATTCTCTCTCTTTCATCCAGGCAGCTACTCAAGGCCAGAATTTTGAGCCTGGAAAGCTGACTCACCTCCCCCCTGCCAAAATATAGTCGTGTGCCAGGCAGCTCTAGTCTTTGGGTTGTGCGACCTGTTAGGTCTAGTGGAATGTATGGTGGAATTTCGTTGTTTAAAAAATGGTGGGTTTTTTTAAATTTGACCTCCTGCAAGTAACCACTACTGTCTGTGGCATTCGTGTGAGCATTTCATTCCTGCAAAACCAAAAGCAATTTCAAACTTATTGGCACTTCATGCTACTCACAGCTAAGTTGTTGACTTTGGTTTGATGGAAATGCTGCAAAGTGCTCCAAGAGTTAAGAGGCTCTGCTGCTTGTTGCTCTTTATTCCAGGCCCTTTACGGCATCAGAAGGTAGCCTAAACTCTGTGCCACTTAAACCAACTAGTTTTACTAGAATGGAAATGGAATACAATCCGCGCTACCAGGAGTGTTGCACAGGAGAAGGCAATCAACATTGCTCCCCCTCATACCAGTGTCACAAAGCATAAAGACACATTTCTCAAACGGCTTCCAGGGCGTTTGGCCTGTCCTTACCCTTTGATACCACAGAGGATTTCAAGTTACGGAGCCATAGCTGAGACACAGGACAATGTCAACTGCATGAAAAGCTGGTGTATGCTTCTGAGCTCTGCTGCTCTGTGGCAGGGCAGACAAAACCTTCTCTTTTCCAGTTTGCTTTGTTCAGCTTTCCACAAACTTACCTTAAAATGATCAAGTATTTTTATAAATTTCCATTTAGAGGTATCTGTCACATACCAGTGCAAATGAGCTAAAACTGCTACTTTTAACTAACCTACTGTTCTCTTATAGGAATGCAGACCAGATGAAAGCGTATTGGAAAATATCTAGCATTTCGGAGAAGTCTGAGAATGGAGGCAAGTTGAGCTCATTTGTTTTGTTTTGGTTTTGTACAGAAAAAGTGTAAGAGTTAAAAGGTAATTATTTTAGCCTCTACACCCTTATGCCTGTCTACATATCTTCTCACACTGTATCCTGTTTACCAGTTCGACACCTTATCATTTATTTTCCTTCTAAGAGATTCCATTAACAGTGAAATGACAAAATGTAAATTTATTCATCAGCTATAAAAGGAAAGTACTGAAGCTTCCTGAAAGCAGATAGTATTTCTAAAATAGTTTAGACTAGGTAGAAAATTATTACATCAATGCTACTTGGAAGTGAGCAGCTATTCAAACGAAAGTAACTCTGTGTCTTTCCACACACCAGCAATTGAGATAAAGTAGAAGGAGGTAAATAGCAGAACCACTGTTACCCCTGTAACATTTTAGTTACTAACTTTTCTCGTGATATAGCAGTTCCTCTTGACTAGGAATAACAAGTTGTTTAAAAGAAGTAAAAACACCTTACTTTCATTAGTCCATTATTATTTAAATCTCATTTTTCCCAGTATATTTTGCAAAAAGAAGAAAATAATTAAGAACTAGAAAAAGAGACTAGTAACAATGTTGTGAGGTTTTGTAAATGCCTTGCATTGACTAAAAAAATGTACTTAAAAGTAATTTTGAACTATTACTTCTTTATAATAGCATCAAAGTGATAACACTTCACCACCAAAATTTGTGGGGAAAAGCGTTGACTCGAACTAGTCTTTATTAGAAAATCAGAGTCACAGAATCACAGAATCTTAGGGGTTGG
>NW_009704900.1:0-1335 GCF_000703405.1 Apaloderma vittatum
GAAGCAGCGCACCCGCACCCACGTGGTGGTACCACAGAGTTAGAGGCCGCCTCGCGCCCAGAGCGCCACGGCAGAGCTGACAGCGCCGCCCCGCGCCTCCCGCCCGCCAGTCCTCCAGGGGGGAGGAGTGCTAGAGCAAGATGGCGGCGGCCAGCCTGCAGGGCCTCTGGGAGGAGCGGAGCGGCCCGTTTGCTTCCAGGCTCCTCCCCTCCTCGCCCTCCTGCCATACTCTTTCCTCAGTAAAGCAAGGACACCAAACTGGGCAGAGCCTGGATCTGACCCAGGCGAGTGGGTCTTAATGCCTTTGGATTAGATGTGGCATCCCCTTGTTGAGTCCCTGCAGACAGAGAAGATCAAAACTAAAACACGTACCTGCCCGCTGCCTCACGAAGCTGTTGGTAGCTGCGACACTAAGTACTCTGGATGTGAACAAAGAAAAACCAACTTCAGTTTCATGTTTTCTGTGTTTCACAATATATAATTGAGGCTGGGGAAGCAACGACAGATTTGTATGAAACGCAAACCTATTTGATTCTAAAGGAAGAATCTGTTTGCCCATCAAGGAAGTGCTCTGAGGTGCCTCTGTTTTCTCTGCATTGCAGATCCAGCCCCATAATTGCATCTTCTCATGCTTCAACCTTCCACGGAACGACAGTGCTGTCAGGATCCCTATTTCCTGGCTTTGCTGCAGGTGCAGTGCACTCGGGTTTTGGCATTATGCTGCTTTTGCATTGGTGCCAAACCTCATGATGAATAATGTGTCAAACGCAGCAAATCAGTGCTCAATCTAGCATGGAAGTAACAAGGATTGTATCTCAAGGTCCAGCACTTCTCAATCTGATGAGCCGCTTCAGCAAGAAACTACAAATGCAAAGGTGAAGTAGTATTTATAGGCACAGGCTTAGCTGAGTAGAATAATAAAAATACCATTTAGAAAGCACAGTTGTGAAGAAATATGTGTTGTGACAAAGGAGGAAATTGGATGCGATATTTAACAAACCGGTTTCAAACACTACCAAAATGCTATTATCAAATAAAACTACTACTACTGCAAGAGAGATTTCCATTCATTCCTCTTGCAATCCTGCAAGTGTGTATAATGTTTACATCTGATTTTTATACACTTGGTTGTATTTAGATACTGGTAAAAGGACCAATTCCTAGTATGCCTGAACCTGAGCTTGCGTGCTACTGTCTTGTCAAAATACACTTCGCGACAGAAAGGCCATACTCAAAATTTGGCAGATGGGTTACAGCCCAACATACTGCCCAGGGCAAGCACAGCTGCCATCTTCAGTGTTGACTCATTTGTGGAGAAAAAAACTTGAGGGAAAG
>NW_009704900.1:1366-16469 GCF_000703405.1 Apaloderma vittatum
CAAGTTACTGCCACAGGGTGAGGTTATTTCACTAGAAGTGAACTCAGACTACCTTTTCCTAACTGAATAGCATAACTTTTGCACGTATTTTATTGAAGAGTAATAAAATTGTTAATCAAAACTGCTGAACAGTTTCATTTAAGCCAGAATGAAAACAGAGCTGTTAATCTCTATGTTAAAAAGCATTCATCACAAAAACCCCTTAAATTTCACTTCTTAAACCACCAACAGAAAGGTATGTAAACCCTACTAAAGAGATCACACAAACAGCTGTGGAACAGGAAACCCCAGGTGCAGCAGGACAATTTTTTAACCCTCCTCCTGTGTCCTGACTGCCCACCAGACAAAAGAATTGACTAACCCAGTTAAAAGCTATGCTGTGTATGAAGGGAGAAAACCCACTCTATTCTTACTGTAACCATTTTCCAAGTCACTTAGAGTTGTGCAATGCACTAAAACGTCATTAAAAGAACTTGCTGACAGGAAGAACAAAGATTTGTTCTCAAGTTTATAAGGATCTATTGTGAAGCATGCGCTGACTTCAGCTACGTAACTCCAGACCCCAGCAGGCAAGCCTGGGGACAATCGTATTTTCATTTCTTCCAGGAATATCACAGTCCAATCTTTCCCATTTCCATAACAGAATTAATGAAGACATTAACTAACACTACTTAAAACATCTCACTGTTTTATTTTGCAAAATTTGGGCACAATCCTCAGGTACAAATTCAATTAAACTTGTACATAACTCTGGGACTCAGTTTGCTTCTATTGTTTCTTTTAGGTCACTTTTATCTGAAATCAGGGTCTGGTGAGAAAGAGCTCCACCTACGTTCTTTCAATTTATCTTTTTTATTTAAATTTCATAGGGTTTCATTAATTATTGACTTATGCTTTTATTCCTCTTCACTTCATTCCCAATAGGAAATGAAAAAGATCATTTGTCAGCTTCAGACTTTCTAGCTGCCGTTGGTATAACTCAAACGATGGACACTGACTTTCTTTTCAAACGTAGGCTGAGTGTGTTTGGAACAGGAAGGCTCACGAGAAGGCAGCTTCTTATTTGAGACTCAGGTCATATAAGGACCTGCTAAATCTTATCAGGCCATTTCGTAACGAACTTTAGTCTTAATTGAAACTGTCAAGTCAGATTAGACTTCACAATTAGGAGGTGCAGAAGGTGGCGATCAGAGCAGGTTCCATGAGCTAGAGTGTGGAGTACCTGAAAAATACTTTCGCCGATCTGAGGAAAATTTACTACTACTACCCCCAAAAAAAAAAAAACCAAAACTTTTTCAACTGGGCTTTCTACAGAGCCCATCTTCACACTGCTAGAGGCAGCCTCCTCCACAAACTGGCCACGTTGCTAAGAAGAGAGCAGGAATAAAAATGGCTTAGATTTTCACCTTTTTTCCCCTTACTCTGGAAGTGAGAATTTTTGGCAGGGTGTTCGATAGACAACTATTTGATATGCAGAACATTTTTGGGTGTTGTGTTTGGTTGGTTTTTTGGTAGTTTTGGGGGTGATTTTTTGGGGGGTTTTGATTGCTTTTGTTTTGGTTTGGTTTTTTGGTTTTTTTGGAGTGGGTCGTTAACTCACTGACTGGGTCAACTCATGGGACTGGCCTGGTTTAAGATTGATACTGGAGACCTTCCAGACTGATGCTGGAGATTCCAGATTGATGCTGGAGGTCTTTGCAATGCTGCCCTCTTCATTTCTAACTCATCATAGCTCATTAGTTCACTTACAGGAACAACCCCAGGTAACACAAATATCGGACTTTTATAAACTTACACAGTACACCAAGTATAGGTCACAAATTGTCAGGCTAGATCAGAAAGTGTATTCTTGTCACAGGAATTTTAAAGATCAGAATCATTTGCAGTCCTTCCAGATTACTCTATGGTTATACTTTGGTTTTCGTCTTCAGCAGTTACATTCCAATCAGTAACTTTTTCCTTTTTTTTTTTAAGTAACCGTAGACGTATTCTGCTTTAGACTTAGTGATATTATTTCCCCACTCCAACTCAGTCTTGACATTACAATCCTTGTTTTTTCACTTCAAGTAGGGCATCCAAGAGCAAGGAGCAGTGAGTAATGCCTCCTATGAAGCTGATCTGACCGGCAGCCCTGTTCATTGCACAGGTTACTTGATTCAGTACAGTATCTCTGTGAAAAGACCGCAAAGGTGACCCTGCTCTGGCAGGGGGGCTGGACTAGATGATCTTTCGAGGTCCCTTCCAACCCCTGACATTCTGTGATTCAGGCAGACATGTGTTTGCCTTTCCTCCCCTGGAGATTCTGATTAATAAACACAAGGCTTTCAAGTCTTCAAGATTAAACTTTCATAATTAAAGCAAAATCATGCTGCTGAGAACCCAGTTTCAGGACCAGTGTGGCCTTGGGAGGCAAAGACTGTGAAGGATCCTTCATATTCCACTTTTAAGTGGGTAACTCTTCCCTGACTCAGCAAAGCACAATTAATGGCTCCCCAAAGAGCATCATGCAGTCTTAAAAAAAAATTAAAAATTAGGTGCTTTGTTACAGGGGTGTAGATTTTGACATGAAACCAGAAGGACCTTGGTCTCACACAAGAGAATTTGTTTGGAGAGCTCTTACATAAACCAGGAACATATCCTAGTTCCCCAAATTACTGTCTCCAGGAAAGATTTGTTCCCAAGCAGGCCACAATAAAAGCAGAAGCTTCCAAAAAGCTTCTAATCTTTCACACATTGGGCAGTCTCAGGTGGGCAAGACTTGAAAAACAACTCAGGAAGCAGAGACACTGCTCTTTGCATTTCTGAACCCTGGTAGCAAAGGATGTGAAGGATGTCACTGGAGAAAGAGGTCACAGGTGGTCAAATCCAAATGCAACACATGACAGTGACCACCGGGACAGCACCGCTGCCCAGAGAAGTGTCAGAGAGGGAGGCCATGGTTTCCTCTCGGAACACGTGACATATGGGCAACTTGTAAGAAATACAAGATCCAAGGATCTCCATAGTTATCCACATGACATGAAGACAAATGAGCACGTGTGAAGGGTTTACAAATTTGACCTAATTATTTTAAGCTCTTATAAGCATTTTAAGCTCCTCAGGCACACTGTCCATCAGGCATACTGCCCAACAAGTATTTACTGCTACAGGCTCTGAGGAAAAAAGCTTAACTGTAACAAAAACCAGACAGCGATTCTCACCCTGCACTTCCCTAAGAAGATCAAAGAAGCACTGACAGCTATAGTTAGGAAAAAAAAAGGCATTGAAAAATATTTCAAGGTAAATACAGAAAAATACTTTGTTTTGAATCTTGAACACAGCCCAAAAGCAGCATTTCCTACTTGGAAAAAGATACGGATTATGAATAAAGCAGAATATATTTGCATTTCAAGTGATAAAAAGGAAGTTTAAAAAAAACCAAAATAATAACAGGTAACTGGGAGACATGCCCTTACTAGCTTACTGTATTTTGGACTAGTAGCTACTCTACAGATGCAAGCCAGTTTAATATTTTGTGTGAGTTTTCTGCCTTGCTACATACAGAGGTACATACCCTTATTCTATAATTCCAGCAACACACATACAAGGCTGTAAATAAAATCTTAGTCTTTTGACCTTTCAAAAGGGCTGTGCTGCCACCCTGTACTATGCAAACAAATTGTGAGATGGAGTTACAGAAAGCTAGCACACTGGAAACCACTGCCTCATTCCATAGTTTATGCAGACTTACACACTTAAACTACTAATTTAAAAATATTACACAGGTAGTTCAGTAGTTCAGCTCGGTCGTGTGTTTATGTGATAAATTAACAGTGCTGTTTAAAGCTGGCTATAGATTAAGCTGTCAGACCATGAATCTTTTGTAACAAATATGCAATCCCAGAATCAGAATTTGCTTAAACTGCATTCACGCTTAGTGAGAACGTCTCCTTACACAGCTGAAAATAAATGTGTGTTCAAGAACAAAATAAAATCTCTTATTAAATGGTTTGCAGGATTTATTAGGTTGTTTTTAATATACTCATACTTTATCAAGCTAGTTGCATATAAAGTGATCTCAACCATATACATTACAATTTCTGTGCATCATCTAAAAAAAAAAAAAGTCACCAAAAAGTACTATTTTACAGGTTGCAGTTAACTTTTAATTAACCTAGATGTGAACCTTTCTGTAACTTAAGACACTAACCTGCACAATGCTTCTAACTGTAATATTTAAATCAGGTTTCACAGCAAGCTTAACTTGCATTTCAACATAAATAGGTTACTGCCATCTCAGCTTCTGAATTTCTATAGTTTACTATCTTAACACCGCAAAAAATTAATGTGGTGTTCACTCCAGTTAAGGAAAAAAAAGTGTCTGACAGTTCCTTCACAACAAAACCTGCTCAGAATACATGTCTCAAGAAAACCAGGAAACTCCTCGAGTAAGAGGAGTGAACAGAAAAAACACTTTAGGTTCTCCTTAACACTTGAGAGCTGCTCATAAAAACCAAAACCAGCAAGCACAATAGGTAAACTCGCTATGACTTAAAGCAAAGAAAATTAGAAAAAAAAAATAATTTCAAATTCTACCTGCAACAAACATTTCCCAGTTTAGAACAATCTTTAAAAGGAACTCTGGCAGACAGTTAACAAATGGGTTTTCTGGTATCTTCACAGGATGCTAGTTTACTGGCCAGGTACATACACTGTAAATATACAAAGAATCCGAAGTGCTGAAATTTACACAGCACTTGAAGGATTTAACATAACAGGAGGTGGGTTGGACATGGGATAAATATTTAACAACTTATATAAATATATTAAAATCTCAGCAAGAAATGTAAGAGCCCATGCACACAAGACAGTAAATTTAAAAAAAAAAACAACCAAAAACATTTGACTTTTCCTTTCAACAGCACTGACATCCAAATTCTGGAAAGTTAACAATTTACAGTATAACAGTCTTTCTCCACAAAAATCTATATGTACTGAATCATACCAACATTAGACAACACATGAACAAGCAGCAGATGCATCAAGGGAACAGGAGCTATATCCATCATGTGGCCTGCCCAGTTAGAGGCAAATATCAGAAAAAAAAATAAGTTCTGACACAGGCAGAGATACAATCAATATAGCTAATTGTGTACCCGTCATTTTCAAGAATTAATCCACAGTATGGGAAAGGCGAGCTTTAGGTAAAAATTACGTTCCCAGTCTCAGAAGTGACATAAGCAGAGATTTATCTTTCAAAAACCGGGTCCATTCTGGACTGGCCTTGATGCACATGCAGTACACATTTGCTTTCAGAATGCAAGATTAATTGGGAATGTCTGCACTAGTGTTTCGATTTCCGTATTTGTGATGGATGATCAGCAACACAACTCCTAAGAAGAAGCATATGGACCCAACAGTGATGTAAGCGATTCCCAGAAAGGGATTTTTGCCTCCCATCCATGAAATGGTGCTTAGGATCATTCTTTTTCGTCCATCAAAACTGTGTACTGGATAATCTGAAAAAAATATTTAGGAAAACAGGAAGCACATTTCCAAATCTAGCTTTACGTGGTCAGACACATTAAAATTTTGGGTCATTTCACTCAGATTCCAAATACAAACTGCTGCCTTTGAATACTGGGAATGAAAATATGAAACATTTACCTGTTCTTTCAGGCCAAGACTAATCTGGGCACTGCCAGATACTCCAAGAAAAATGCCACATTAGGAGATGTTAACCCCTTCTTAAGGGAAGAGTAAATGCACAATTTTGGGGAAGTGGCTTTAATAAGATGAGGGAAATTAAATTTTAATTCTTGAATATATTTTAGCACAACATTTTTCTTTATGTTCACTCATTTTTTAATGCACTCCCCACAGTTTTGCTGCAAAAGAAAATACTGCAGCAGTTATTTTAAAATTATCATTAAATGCTTTCAAATTTTAAGAATTTGGTAACTATGGTAACTCTCCTCTTCTAGTCTCCTGCACTTCTACTGTCTTTAGTTAGTCCAAAAGAGAATGACAAACCTCTACCGGATGCACAGCTCTGTCATTTTTCTGACCCCCAAAGGCAGTCTGCCTTTGATTACATACTGTCATCACACCTTGAAATTAATTTCTAGGCTACCACATTTCTGGGCTACTAAATACTCCTTTCCATTTTCCTCTGCTTCTCTCAGTTCCTTTACAGCACTCAATCTGATTCCCCGCTCACTACGAAGCTACTAATTCTATTAAAACTCATGCAGAAGTGAAAGATGGTAATATTCTACCCAATTCTCACTACCATTTTTCAACCATAGCTCAATACCATCTTTTTTTTAAGAGATGGGAAGTAAGAAGGCTAGTTCAGTTTGAACTTGCACAAATATACACCCCTGTAATTTTGACGAGGACCTCAGGTGCTTTCAGAGGTTTTTCAAAGGATACTGTATGCAATATCCAAAGAATATTTTCCGGCCTGTAAGGTAGGAGCCAAGTTATCCTTCCTTTCAATGAGACGATACAGCTTGCGAAATGTTGGCAGGGCAGCAGTACGCATCCACACTATGAAGTCTTCATTGATAAAGCCATTGTTGTCAGCCTCCGAGTCCAGCATATACACTGGCTTGCGCCAGTTCACAGGTTTTGTTGTGCCTAGGATTAATCAAAAATATTAAAGCATATCAAATACAGGACTAAGCAACACACCAGCTCATAAAAATTCATTCCAATATTGAAAAAAAAATCTCAACATATTAACTTCTGAACAGTATAGACAGACAGACTGGCTCACTGCTATTACACTGGGCTGTTTAGGAACTCTTTGTTTTGCAGCTTAAAACAGCAGTCGATATCCATTTATTCTCATGACAGCACTGTCCATTTGTTTAAACAAATCTGCCTCCCCTACACACTTAGACAAGCTAGGAAATCTTGTCTCAAAACATTACTTAGTGAGATAGTTCCCCATTATGATGATAGCTCCTCTGCTCCTTTGGTGGAGTTTGACAACCACTTCCTGGACCATGAGCAAATAAAATTACGTACCACATTTGAGATGATGCCCTACTAATGCTTTTGCTAATTTTAGCAGAATTACCTTACACTAGTAGAGTGCAGAATTTTATCTGCTTTTCTAAGGGTAGCATCACATTGGTAACATGTAATTTGGCTGCAAGCAAGTAAGAAACCCATATCGGGTTAAATCTGAAATTACTATATACCTTGCATAAGCACACACACCTCAGAGCCCTGAGGAAGATGATTTTCAGCCATTAGTAGCCAAAGAAAACTTTGATTTACCAAACTGTTTTTAACCTGACAAATGAGAGAGCACCAGTCACTTCTAAACCCTAAATAAGAATCCGGGTCTGGTTGTTTTTTTTAAAAAAAACTTTGCACAGTCTAGCAGTAGAAACATTTAAATGAAAAATCAGTTGAAAGAGTTTGATTAAATAACCCATTCCCTTAGAAGGTAAATCCAAGCATTATAGCAGTTGTACTTGTTTTGTCTTGGTTAGAGTTAAATTTCTTCTTAGTAGCTTATATCCTGCTGTGTTTTGGATTTGTGATGAAAACAGCCTTGATGACACACTGATGTTTTATTTATTGTTGAAAGGGCTAACACAGCCTCAAGGACTTTTCATGTTCTCACGATGTCCTGCCAGCAAGGAGGCTGGGAGGGGACAGAGCCAGGAGAGCTGACTCCAACTGGCCAAAGGGATATTCCGCACCTCGCAATATCGATATCATGTTCAGCAATAAAACTACGGGTAGAGGTAGGCAGGGGCTGCAATCGCTCAGGGACTTGGGTGAGCACTTGTTTCCTTGTGCATCATTGTTTTTTCTTGGGTTTTGTTTTCCTCTCCATTGTTTTGGGGTGGGTTTTTTGACAATTTTTTTTTAATTTATTAATCTTCATCTCAACCCATGAGTTTTCTCATTTTTACTCTTCTGATTCTTCCCCTCATCCCACTGGGCAAGAGCACAGTTAGTGAGGAGCTGTGCTTAGCTGCCAGATGGGATTAAACCACAACAACAATGCACGTATTAGGCTTTTCTCAGTATTCAAGGTGAAAAAAAGTAACAGAAATTAACAAAAATAAAAGTTAATACAGTAAAGGTAAACCCCATCACTTATATGTGAAGTATAAGTAAAAAGTATAAAGATAACCCTTCTAGATAGGAGAGTAATCCTTTGCTTAGACTTCTTGAGAGAACCACAGTATTTTTAATTAGCGTGTTCCGTAAAATGTTGTCAGTGAGGTAAAACTCAATGGAATCAAAATATATTTAAAGTGTTTTGTTATTCTTAAAATTTTGCTTTGTTTTTTGTGGATTTTTTTACCTTGGAAAAGTGCTGTTAGGTTATTTCCATCTCCTGTAGGATTCCTGAACTTTACATTTTTATCTGTCCACCATGCAATGCCTTTTTTAATCAAAGTAATAGGAATCCTTGTGTCATTATCAATGCGGTATAATTCCAATGTATCTAAGGAGAAAATAAAATTAGAAAACCATCTGAAGAAACTTTCATTAGAGAGATGATCCTGATTGGTAGTGCAACAATTACCTCCAGGAGAAACAAAACAACCCTCAGCAAGGCATTTATTACCTGCCTGCTACAAACACAAGCCGTTCTGTAAGAAGCAATATATATTAGATAGATATCATATATGGATAATACGCAGCTATGTTTCTACTCCACAGCAGTAAAAGCATCTTGCAACAAGTATTTCTATCCTTTGCATGCTCTCAGATTACACCAATTCTCCTTGCAATTTTCAAAAAGCAACAGTGGTAATGTTTATTTTATTCTGAACAATGAAAATTAGTTAAGTCAAAACAGAAAAGCCCATGATGTCTTTACTCAGAATAATCTACAGCACAACGACATCACAAAAACATCTAAGCGATAACTTAAAAGAGTTACCGTACCATTAAACATACTGTTGGCAATAGCTCCACAAGGAGCAATGGGTTTGTCCTCATTTGTGCGGTAAGGCTCGCATTCCTTACTTGGATTCTGATAGTTAGAAAGAAAAAAAGCAGATGAGTCTGTGCTAGTTTATCCAACCAATCGTTTTTTACTAGGGTACCTCAATAACCCGCACATCTTGAAAGTACAACTAAATAATCTTTTCATAAGTCAGGTTATTTACAAATACTTCAGCATTTAATACTAGTTAGCATGACTGATTTTTCTTACACAAGCAGCAACTAAATCTAAATAAAACATAAATAAAGTCAAAATCCCGTCACAGTCACACTAAAAATAAAGCTTTTCCTGGAAGCTATTAGAACTTTTTTCTTCTGTCTTTTAATAGAAACAGTTTTCCAACATGAAGTATTCAAGTATTGTTTCATTACAAGTGTTTTTAAGTATGCACCAGTGTTATAGAACAGAAGCGTAACATAAAATGCAAAAGACTGCAGGGACTCCAACGACATGGAAAAACTGCAAGCATAAAAAGCACTCCCTCCCAAACTCCATGTCAGTCATCAAATGTAGCCTCCTGAAACTCTCCCCTTTTCAAACTTTACAGGTAAAAAGGGAGAATCATTCTTGCTGGAACAAGAATCCAACTGTATTTCCACTCCTCATAAAATTAGGAAAAGCAGAGGTCTGGCCCTAAACACAGCATCTTGAACAGAATAAATACACAGTACTGGTATTTTCCAGTATCACTGATGTTCAGTATTGAACCAGAGTCTACAAAAGATACATTTAGCAGCAATATCCAAATCAAGTGCTAGGTAATAAAATATTATTTTATACTGAAAACGAAAACTTCAGACAGAACGGCTACAGATAGCATTGACTGAAGATAAGAAGACAGATTAAAAGTATTCAAATTTTAGAAGCGACTGAAGTACTGCACTGCTGCCCACTTAATGAAATTTTACACTATTTTACAGAGTTATTTTCTGTAAACAAAGTATTAATTCCTTATAGCTGTCTTCTGTTATGCAAAAATTCTAGCATCTCCTTATTATTATTAAGCTAAATACTCTGCTATGTGGCAACAGTCAGATGTTAGTTGCTTATTCATATCTCAGCATGAATACCTACAAGCAGTGAACTGTTATCTCCATTCAGCTGGCTGTCATCTCGAGATTTCACGTAACGCCGATGGTTTTGATAGAAGTTGGAAAGTCCGTAATACATGAACACATTGCTCTACAATAGGCAAGATCACACAAAGCTTAGATTTTAACCTCTTAAAACTCTGTGATTACAGCAACATTTATAAAGTAGAAGCCTCAACCCTTTCCTCACACTGAGTATCTAAGAGTACTACGCTAAAATAAGCTGTCATCCTGAAGTCAAACAGCTTAAATGTGCCATAAACTATCAGGATGACATTTACTGATCCCAACACCTGCCCTGTTGGATGTGAAGCACATAAGCCTCGTTATTTGCCTCTGATTTGTCAGAAAGCACTTATCTGGTATTTCCAATTCTTGCTGGTTTATATAATATGTAGAAATAGCTGATCTACTCATCAGCTGTGACACACACAGTAACTCCAAATGTGTAAAACATGACCATTCCATTTAATATTGTACATTTCCAGATAAACAGAGGCATTAAAAACCATCTCATCCCTGCCACTTAAAATACACAAAAAAAAAAAAATCCGATTAAGTTCGTAGGAAATCTAGAAATAAACCTTTAAAATAGGAAAAAATAAACCCAAACCACACAACCAAGACTTAAGTGATACAGGTTTCCTATTGAATACAAAATAAACCGTGTAAACTGCTCCAATTTCACTTTGCATACAAGGTAGCATACCTCAAATGAATGTTCCAGTGTGAAATTGATGGTGCAAGTACAAGGTGTTGGGCTGTCCCAGGACACATTTAAACATTTGTTGCAAGGACTAGAAGGCTCTGTTCCTGTATAGTCAATCTGTAACAGAAAAAAAGTCATTAATTCACAATAGGAGAGTAAAGAAATTTTATCAGTAAGCCAGAGAGCTGACATGGCCTTAGTACAATCTTAGTACACCTCAACTCCAAAACCTCATTCAGGCCTATCTGATCATCTCAAGAGGTAACTTCCAGCCGAAAGATTTTGTGATTCTGTCTGTATGCTTGATTTTAGTCTTACATTTAACACTGATGTGCACCATTACTGCTGATGAAAAACAAAACAACACAACAACAACAACAACAAAACCACCAAAACACAAACAGCAGATACTCCAGACAAGTTTCCAAACACAATCACACAATTTGACAAGTAGATCTGAACTTTTACATGCTTTCCCGACGGGTTAAATTTTTGAAGTCTAGATATTTAATAAGAACGGTTTGCATTAGAAAACTCGTGTTGCTGACCATTTTTATGCATCTGATTAGTCGTAAGATTAAAGAAAGAAAGAAAAAAAAATACTTAATGTCCAAGAACTGTCCTAAGACGGGAAAAATGAAGATACTAATACTACTTTGCCAGGAACAGTAAAATGCCAGTGGATGGACAAGAAAGATGATTAATGTTAATCTGGCTTATTCAATATCATCTGTCTTTACCAGCGTAGCTCAAAAAAGTCAGTATTTGAAATCGGTACATACAGGCTACCTGGAGATTATGTATAACATACCTGCAGCAGCCATGAACTCACCCCACAGCCCAAAACAACTGAAGTCGCTTGACCACATTCGCTCTCTCTCATGTATAGCTCCAGCATGTGAACGGCAGGGAATAATTATCATTTAAACAACAAGACCTATATAGTTTTATGAAAGGCTGCTGCACATGTTTTGCCCTGATTTCAGCTGGTCATGAAATGCATTATCAAGAGTTAATAAGTCTTAATACCTGTGTTAAGGTTAACTAAAACAAACACGCAGTTTCAAGGTTCAAGGAACAACTGAAGCCTATTTTTCCCTGGATCTTCTTCAAGGTCTCTCTTCCTGCAAATTCTTCGATATCTATTAAGCTATAACCCTTCTCTCAGCACTTTTATTGGCATCTGCCCTGCTGCCAGATTTCTGACAGATGAGACCTACACCCTAACGAGCCTCGCTGAAACAAGTCGGCTTCAGAAGCTATTAGCTGGCAGAGGGAGGATCACGTAATCTTTGCTTCCTTTACTGAACAAGATATTGAGTTTATGCTGGTCTAGAAATAGCACAACTGCAGCAGCCCTGAACAGCTCTGTTTCACTACAGCAGAGATCACCACTGCTCTCAGCAAACAATGCATCTCATTTCTCCAAGGTTAACTCGGTGTAGTGTTTTTCCTGCTAAAGTAAGCTTAAGAAAGAGGTTCCTTTACAAAGGACTTAAATCTGCATATCCTGAGCTAGCTCTCTGGTACGTGGACAGATTTTAGATCAAGAACAAACTCAAATAATCCAAGGTTGCAAAAGATCTAAAAGCTTCACTAAAAGTAGAATTGACTAAATTCTGAGGAGCATGAAATTGATATATATTGAAACAGAACCATGTTATTACTGCTGCTATCAGCTTCAACTGCCAACACAAGTGTGGTTTTTTTCTGCATCCACATTCCCATGAGGCACTAAAGAGAGCTTATTTAAAGGGATGGAGTATCTGTCTTCATCTCTTGATAAAATAATAAAATCAAGACTATGAGAACTGAAAGATGGACTTTGGAGTCCATGGCAGGGACCCGCCTGACCTCATGTTCTGTCCCCAGGGATCAGCCAGCAGCTGAATATGACAAACCCACACACTGAAGGAGCCCTTCCCAAGAACTCCTGACCTAAAGCCACCAGGTACATTCAAGTAACCCAGCACCAATGGCTTTTCAGGCCATTGATGTCTTTCTCAGTTGATTTACAAGTTTGAAGTATAGAAATAAGGTAACTATTGCATATACATATCCTCCAAACCATTTATGATTCTGTAGACTTCCCATGTCGTCATTTATCCTACTTTGCTAGGCCACTTGTCCAAAAGACAACCCGTAACTCTGGTCCTCATTGCTATCCCTCTCTGTAGGTTTTATTAAGTTTTGTATCATTTTTGAGATGGGTCTACTAGAACTGCTCACAGTACCAAAGATGTATGTAACAGTAATCTGCTTTCTTCCAGTTCTTCATTCCTAGTCATGCCTTGCAGTCTATCTGCCTTTTTAACTATCAATACGCACTTCACAGCAGTTACAGCACAAAGATCTCTTTCCTACACAATTAATGTTTTGGATGTTCCTCAATTTTATCACGTATTAATATGCTCTGTCAACACTTCTTATCCACTCTTAAAAAACAAATAAATAAAAACATCAGGTAATACAGAACTCTCTCACCCTTTAATAACAGGCAAAAAGACATTTATATAGCCGATTCTCATTTTCCACCCAAATGAACTATTTTCATGATAGACCCAAGACAAATGGCTGTTCATACCCTTTGAAACAGTGAGGAAATGCTACAGGAAAAAAAAAAAAAAGAAAAAAAACCCCAAACACAACCCCCCTGTAATTCTAGTACACTTAAGCTTTTGGAAATCTTCCACATTTGAATTCAAGAGAGCTTATAAAGGAAATCAATGGAAAAGCTACATTTTGATGCTCAGTCCTTGCACCTGTATGAGAACATCACAGTTCACAGAGATAGTAATGGCTCCAATACCTAGTTCCAGGAGAGAGCGATTTGAGCTGTACATAAAATGTATTTCAGGGGCATAAATTATACATCCTATTCAATTCCAATACACTAAGCTTACAGGCAGCTATACATATATGTGCACACGCACTTAACAAGTATGCTATTGTCTAGCAGGTAGGTGTAAATAACTACCTCTGCTTCCTCCCTCAATTATGTTTTTGAAAGAGCTTAGTCACTGCCCCTAGCTTCTACATGTCTTGTCTCTCAGAGCTAAATTTACAGCTATTTGTGAATAACATTTGGAGGTTACTAAGGAAAGTCAGCATAATAAGTGGGGACATAGCTCACCTAGGCATATAGGTGAAAGCAGTGTTTTAAAATCCCTCGCTTGTGTTCAGAGTGTAGAAGATTGTATATTTACCATAAATATGACTACAGCACAACAATTTAAATGTCTACATGCCCATGACAACTTGGCAATGTTCTCTGAAGCACTTGTGTCAATTCTCAGATGTTCTGCATACCCTCAAATCATGACAGAAGAAGCAATTGCTTTTCAAAAATATGCTTATGTACAACATTTGGACACTGTAAAATACACTTCAGCTTTACGGGTTTTTTGCTTCTGCTCTTCTCTGTGACTGGAAATTTAGTTCTTAGCATAAAAAGGAAACTTAATTTCATTTTATTATAACATTGTTTGCATTTTAACAGCAATATAAAAATATAATACCATTCATTGTCTGCTTCAGGATTTCTTTAGTTAACTGGGCTTCATCATCACATTGCTACCATGAGCCAAAACACTGTCTTGAACACTACTTATTTGAAAGTGCAAGCTTACTCCAATAACTAGAATGATCTGATCCATAAAAATTCATATTCTCCAATATAGCAAGCCAACGAACAACTACAGTCTTTTTTCCTACAACGAGGCTTGGTTGCATCAGGTCAGTGAAACTAACCTTAACTGTAAACTTGCTCTTCAAGGTTGTCCCCAAGCCCTTTGAGTTCTTTCCTTGCAACACAAAGTGACTGTTATGAAATGAACCTAACTGCGATACACGGTTTAATTTTCAGCTAATGCTCAACAATTTTTCATAGCAGTGGTGTGGTTAATTATCAAAATAAGTCAGTTTTTTCTAAGTATAGTAAGAAAAGACTACACTCTTTGATCTTTGTTTCTACTCCAGACACCCTGGTCTCCTACAGAGCATCTGAAACGTTAAATAAATAGTGCCCTGAAGAATTACAGCAAGATCAGAGTTTTGTCCTGAAACATCAATTATGTGGGAACATTTAAAGAAATATAATCCATCGCCACAAGCTAGTCCGAGGACGACGCACATACTTTCTGCGCTACGGAGAACCAAACTGGCACTGGGCTGCGTTGATTAAATACCGGCATTAACTTCCCCGCATGCTCCCTTAGGAGCACCGGCAAGGCTGACAGGAGGGTCACAACCTATCCGGAGGATACTCTGCAAGTTCCACGGCTACTCAGGGTAAATGAAGGGATGGTTTGTCAGAGAGCACGAACGCCAAACTGAATC
>NW_009704901.1:0-2605 GCF_000703405.1 Apaloderma vittatum
TTTTTTTTTTTTTCCCCCTGTTCTAAAACCTTCTGTTGTTGATTCCTGTTCTGAGCGATTTTGCAGAGATACAGCTGTAGGAAATGAGAATGGTCATGCAAAAAAATTCTAGTAGTTAGATTCATGCCTGGAGTTGCTAGGCACAGCAGAAAGACCATGCAGCCCATAATTCTATACCTATAAAATGACAGTTCTCTGTAGATCATTTTCCTGATGGAGATACTGGGCCAAGTGGTTGTTCTGGCTACATCAATTTGTGGCTTTCGGTCTTGTAGTGAAGCTACTGTAACTTTTGCACTCAAATAGCTTTTCTTTTAAGCGAAACAAACCCCAAAGTAATACCTATTTGAAAACTTAGACCATAAGTAAGTATTTTTATAAAAGATAGGGTGAATAGCTTTTCCAAAAGTTAAAGCAAACCACATGCAGAGTAAGAACCTGTGCTCTCAGCTAGTTTGTTTTATATGCACTAGAGAAGCAGGTCTTTGGTTTTCTGGATGAATTGATTGTACTACATATTCACTGTGTTAGATATACTGCGTATGTTCTGTATTAGCTATACGGCCTACATATTATTACACTATGTATTAAACGATTTCTTATGAACTGAAAAGTTCATGTATCTTGAAAAGTTTGCGTTCTGCAGCATCAATATGGTACTTTTTTTATGATGCCAGTAAACTTCCAATGATCCCGCTGTTGGCTATCTCAGATACTGTGTTTTTCTACCTGCTGTGTGTTCTGACCTGAAATCATTCAGTCTTCCAAGAATAAGTGACGACAGTTGTTTGTACATAGACAAGAAC
The DNA here is from genome assembly GCF_000703405.1 of Apaloderma vittatum. NCBI lineage: Eukaryota > Metazoa > Chordata > Aves > Trogoniformes > Trogonidae > Apaloderma > Apaloderma vittatum. The sequence continues at coordinate 807 of NW_009704901.1, forward strand.
CAAGATCCAAAGACAACAGCTGCTCCCAACTGTTAAATGTAGGAAGTAACTGTGTGAGATAGGAGAGATAGATCCAAGCTCATGACTCCTGCCCAGGAGAGAAAATGCCATTGCCTAGGTGACCGTAAGAGTAGGTTATTCATGTTGCTCAGCATTGAGTGTTTACTCCGGCGCTCCCTGTAGAAGTCTTTTTACAGAGGTCTTCACACAGAGGTCGAAGATCTGTATCATATTTTCCCAGCCCACCCTTCCCTGTCCTGTTTTCAACAGTGGATGTTGATAGCTGGCCAGAAAAATAGTATCGGGATGAGAGAAGCTTGTTTGGGATCTTGCCACCTTCATTACTTGCAGAAAGACAACATACCATGAAAGCTTCTCTGGGTGTAAGAACTCAATAATTAATTTATTCTCTTCTTATATGAGACCAACCAAGCCAATAGGCCTGTTTCTAAGAGTGTGTGTATGTATTAATTTTGGAGTATATATGTGGTCTGAGGAGTCATAGTAGTTTGTATGTGTGCAAAACGTGGCATTTATGTTCAAATGCAGTTGTGTAGGATTTTTTATGTGACTGTTCTCCTTTGAATTCTGGAAGAGGTTTGTGAATAACACTAGTTTCGAGGAAAATTATTAGAACTTTTTACAAAACCATTAGTGAATATAAAATGAGTATTAATCAATGCCACATAACGCAATTTACCGTGTTCATACATGAAGTCACCTAGCAGACTGTTAAAAAGTAAAATTCACGCCTGTTATCTTTGTGATTTTTACTATGCAGCTTCCACTGAGAAAAAAATTGATATTGAAGCCATCAAGGAAAAGGTAAAGAATGCGAAGAAGAAGAAATTAGGAGCACTTCCTGTGGAAGAAGTCAAGTTAAAAATGGCAGCAGATGAAAAGAAAAAGAAGAAGAAGTAATTCGCCATATGAGATGCTCACTTTTCTTCATTAATGAACATTTGCACACTTGGAAAGTTTAAGACTTCTCGCTGTCAGTGTCATCTGGACAAGAAGAGACTATGTAGAAAGATCATTCTCTTTTCATAAATTACAGTTTAATTAGTGGACCTAAAGCAGCTGGGCAGAATTGCCAAGGTTGTTGTAGAAAATCTGCACTGTTAATGTTTGAGAAAGTAAGAGAGTGTCTTTGAGTAGCATCCATCTTACTAAAGGGAAGATTTCATAATAGAAATGTTTAGGAGTTTAATGCAGGGTGTTAAACATTAGAGAACTCAATGGAAGTTTAAGGTAATTCTGTGAAAGACTACCAGATGATAGGCAGCCTCAATTATGACGATAACCATTGCAAAATACCCAAGATTTATTATTATATTATGGGGTTTTTTTTCTGTAAAAACTGATTATTTTTGCGTGTCTTGTCTTGGTGATAATAAACTATTTTAATACATTGTTCTTAAATCCTTTAATTAGTCATCTATTGCACAATCTACATGTTGTTTTCCAGGAAGCTTCATGTGAGAATTAAATAAACCATAATCTTAATTGAATGCCATTAATCAACTATAATTTATTAGCATTATCCTGGAGGCTGTTAGAATGTGGTACAAAGCAAGTGTCTTTCTACATAGGGAAAGTGAAAAGACTTCTATTTAATTATATTCTTAATGTCCTTCTTCCGTACAAGAAAGTGTAAGAATTGTACTTTTTTAAAAAACCTTTTTTTCCTTTTCTTCTTTTCTTTTGAGGCCCTTCCTCCTTTTTAACGGAAGTTTAGAGGTTTTTTATTTCCTGAAAATACAAATTGTGCTGAAATGAAGTTCACCGGAAGTGCGGAT
>NW_009704901.1:2636-6221 GCF_000703405.1 Apaloderma vittatum
TTGCATATTTCATACATCTGAGACTCAAGAAGCAAATGTAATGATTTAGAAGGTGGTAGAGCCACAGCGAGGTCATGGTTGTGTTGGGGTGCTTTTGCCAGGTTTGGGGATTTTGATCACCTGTACATGTGGTGGAACTGATTTTGCTAGAACACTGCATCTCACTGCTTTTAGGTTAGTGACCTTTTATTTCAATGTACTAAGTGAAAACAAGATGCAGTACTTGTTTAGCTTTGACTTACTGACTTTCAGGCCTTTTTTGTTTGAAAGGTCTTAAAGTTTTTGGGTTTTTTTCCCCCAAGCCCCAGTGATGTACGGTTTTTGTAAGGAAACTTTTTCTACAGTATTTCCTTAGTGTTGCTGAAGCATGTAGTTAAATGACAGCGCAGTGAATGTTTTGAACTTTAAGGACTCTGTGTTCATTCTGTTTACTCTTCTGGAGACCAACCATAGATTAAACTAAGCAGGGGAGAATTCTTGCTGAGCTTGTTTTTGCTTCCTGGACGCAGCAGCATGTGCTTTTCCAGCCGCAGCTTTTCTCTTTTTAGTAGGTTCTAACTGAATGTGGCTTCAGTAGGGCAAATGCTGGGCCAGGCTCCGTGGTGGAGTGAGAGCCCCGTGCAGGAGAGCGCACACAGAATGAGTCCTTCCCGTGTGTCACTTGCTGACCCGTTTTCAGGGGGGACTTGGGAGTACATGGAGCTTGAGGCTTGGGTCTTGCGCGAAAGAGTGGCAAAAAGACAAGTGGGGAGGAAAATAGGTGCTCTTTTTAACAGATGAACCCGTGGCCTTGCTTTCTAATGGGGAAATTTTATTTTTTTAAAAGCCCTAATCTGCCCAGTTTGGACAGGGAGAACTGAGCTTTGGCTCTCTCACAAGTGGGCCAGCATGGGTACTCGGACCCTTGTCACTGGAGTGTGGGAAAGGAACTTCTCATCTCCTGTCTGTGAGTGTGATGTGTTGGCTATGGAGGCTCTGGTAGCCAACAAACAAAATATTAAGATATAACATGGGTAAAATTTGTAATTTTGTCACCAGCTGTATTTGCATTTTGAAAAATTATTTATTCAGGGAATGCTGCGATGCTGAGGAGATTCCAGTACAAGCAGGTAACTGCCTGGAAGAATAACCTGAAAAACTTTGGCTTCCTGTTCCAATGTGTCCAGTTAAGATCCACCCCAGTAGTGGGGTCGGGAGTGAGCGTGCAGAAACACCGTCAGGCACCACAGGGGCAGTGGCCCAGAACCCTGCAGAGGGGCACAATGCAGAGACATCTAAACCCACCTCCGTGTAGATATACCACGGTACAGCGGTGTGTTTGTGCACCTCTAGTCCTTCCAGCTTCCACTCGAGCTGAGTGACTGCAGTCAGTAGAGGACGTTCCCAGGTGAGCACAGCAGCTGTCCCTGCTGCTTTCTGCCTGCTCCAGATGTGCAGCTTCCAGGAAGCTCATCCCTTGGCAGCTGTTGAACCAAAAGCATAACTACAGGCAGAGCATGGTTTTATTTGCAGCTTTATAGCTTCACCAGCACTGTTTCTCAGCATTATGTAGGTTGGAGCTGAATGTAGGAGGTTTTTTTGTGCACTGACAGTTGCAAATACGCTATTGCCATACATGGGAAGCAGGAAATAATGATTCATTGTTTGACACAGCAGTCAAAAACTCTATGCTCAGAAAAAAACAGCAGGAAGGATTGCAGTGGTACACGATCATATGTAAACAAGTGAAACTGTGTCTTGGCACAGATGACATGTTTAAAACTGAATTCTAAGCAAAGAAGTACCAGTGGCACCAGTGCGCTCTGCAACTGGGAAACATGCTGCCTGCCACAGGATGCAAATGTCAAAGATAGGGGTCCAAAACTTCCTTAAAAAAATAATAAAATTTAAACTTACCCAGGCTACTACGCAGCTTGCTGGAGGAGTGTCCAAGGAAAGAACACAATAGGAGTGAGAGAGGTGTGTGCTCTGGCCAGGGCTGGATCCAGCTCCTGAGCTGGGCCCCCTCCAGCCCTTCCTAAGAAAACGTGGCAGCAGCTGCCTGTGCCTCAGTGTCCTGGCTGGGCAGCATGCTCCCATACCCACTGGGTCCTGCTCATGTCGCTCCACTTCGAAAAAAATGCTTGGGTAATTTAAAATCAGTTATTGGTTCTGAGCCACAAGAAACCTGCTTATCAGTTCTCCCAGTTGCTCCCTCCAACAAAGGTGGTGTTTCTGCGTTTCTAAATCACGTGTGAGTGCAAATGCTGTCTCTATCAATCTTTATGCTGCCAATAACTTATGTGCAGGGAAGGAGTGAGCTGACCTAAGTGCTCTTGTGGTCTTCTGCATGTGAGTCACTCACTGGTGGCTGCTAGAGGCAAGTATTTTGGTAGTAGCCAGGAGGCCAGAATTGTCAGAAAAAGGAGTAACGGCCTTAAAATAATAATGGTGATGCAGTACTCATCACATGCAGGTCTGTCCCATTCTGGATACCACCCGGAATCACCTATGAACAAAACAAGTTATTTGTTTTCAAGTAAAACTGCACCAAGGGCAACAAATAGAAGCAGTAATTCTGGTGGTACTTACTAATGACTTTGTCACGCTCTGCATTTTCTGGAGAGAGAAAAGAAATTAATATAAGCAGACTTAGTCGTTATAAACAATTTGAGTCTAAGCAAAAGGGAATAAACTCTGAGCCTCACCATGTACTCACAAATACATCTATGAGAGCTGTGTGTTTCCAGGAAGAAGCAAAGACCTGTTCACCAAGAGAGCCTGACAGCAACTCTTGGGGCTTTGCTGCGGAGCACTTGGGCACACTGTGTTAGCTTCCCCTCCCACCAGTGGCTGGCATAGAGAGTACTTGCTCCCCCAGGCATGCTTCCGAAAATCACTTTGGCTTTTGCATTTTGTCTTGTGTTTAAGATCCTCAGCCTGTAGCTAACATCAAACAGTTCTGTGCATCAGGGACTCCCTCTCATTCCTCCAGTGCTGGTGTTGTAGTGCCACCTTCCTGCTCTGTTAGTTAACCTGTGCTGGGGAAAGGTGTGGCTGAGTCCTCTCTCCACAGGCAGATGTCCTCAGCACAGTGCCTTGTCCTTCTCACAGGAGTTGCAGAAGGTCTCCTCCCCGCCTGAGTCAATCCAGCCGTTCCAAAGCCAAGCACAGGAGAATCAGGTGGGCTGCCAGAGGCTCAGACCGAGCTCTGCATCCCCGTGAAGGGCTCTCTCGTGTCAGCCTGGCTCTCTCCTGGTGCTTAAGGGAAAGCAGATGGCCTGGCTGATGTTCACTGGAGCGAGCAGCTTTGGCAGTGTTGTGGCAGCTCTTCCCCCCAGCAGCGGCATGGTGGGGGCAAGGCTGGCTTGGACCTGCACTGGTTCAAGCCACAGCTCATGCACCAGGTAATAATCTGGAGGCCCCAGGAGGAGATGTGTATCCCCTTTTGTTTTTCCCATTTCTACAAGCAGTAACTTGTGGCAGGGGGAATAAACACCTTAAACTGCAGCCGCTATGTCTCCTGTATCATACCCTCTAGCACCTGAAGAGCAGACCACATCTCGTCACTCCCCAGGGTAGAAAACAGGCTCTTTCCGCCCTCTT
>NW_009704901.1:6235-20629 GCF_000703405.1 Apaloderma vittatum
TCACTGCTCACTTGGCTTCTGACTGCAGTTTTTCAGACTATAATTAGGAACAGGAGAGGGCTGTGCCTGCCTCCTGCCATTGTCTTTTGTGTGCTCTTTCACTTTCTACGTGTGCTTGGGGAGGAGGGCTGGTTGTCTTCTACTTACGACAGAGCTGGTTGACACACTGCTCGCCATTGCAGTCACTGCACGCTGCTCCCGTCTTGTATGGCTGCTCTGGGTAATTCCCACTGCGAAGGAAAGTAACACTCTTCTCAAACCGCCCTTGGCAGAAGAATGTTAATATCTACTGCTAATTAGTTTTTAACCTGGATTTTGCTTCATTTGTATTGGCAGGGGGGGGATTTTTGGAGGATCCCTGTCCGAGTGCCCTGTGCCCAAGACATGCAGTGAAGCAGAAAAGGTGAAGTTTAAAGGGGCACCCTGTTGTTTAGGAACCTGGAGACAGCAATATTGCAAACCTGGGAATTAAAATAGTCTCAAAGCTGGAAAATTTGTGCATGTGGAGACTGTGGACCCTCAAAACTGCCTCTGGCTATGGGAATAAAAGCAGGTTCAATTACTCTGTATGTATATGCATATTCAACATTGAAGACATATACCTTGGAGAATCTCTCATAGGTAGTAATTTCATCCATTTGCTGGTAAATATTTTAGGGGTGATGTGTGTTCTCTGGAGAGAACAGTTTTATTACTTTCGCACAGCAGCATCTGTGTCATTTCAAGGTGTCTGGTCAGGAGTATGTATGTTTCCAAGGATGAAGCATGGGTAATAGGAATGACAAATTTGCTTGAGTTCATAGTCTGGCCCGGTTTTGGCCCCAACATGGTACGGATGTAAAGCTTTTAAAGCTATATTTAGACTGTGGTGGCATTAATTAGCTGGAAAAGGAAAAAAGGGTAAAAACCATCCATCCTAGCTGGCTATCCTACTGACTAGCATATGAAGGACCTCTGGATAAAATGTTGCCTTGAGCAGCCGCAGCCTCATGATCAACCCTCAGCTGCCAAGACTGCAGCTGCAAGCATTGCACACTTCAATATTTATTTAAACCATTGACCTAGAGACTTAATTCTGCAGGTGCATGTGGAAATATTTTCAGACTTTGGGCTTGCACCTTGGCAATCATCTGGGGCCATCTTGGCACTCATGAGCAAGGGATTAATTTTCAAATGATCGCTTCATTATTTGCATGTCAGCGTCTTATATTTTACACCTTCTACCAGTGCCACTACATTTTGGCTACCATACATAGCCCTCATCATGCAAGAAAAAAGCTGGTTGGACAGAGGTGTACCTCTTTCTCTAAACAGAGAAATAGAGGTGTACCTCTTTCTCTAAATGGGGACCATTTCCTCCCACAAAACCCATGAATAGAGAGACTGATCTAATAAGGTTGCATGTTGTGGGAGGGACCCAAGCCCTATGAAATATTTGTAATGAAAATCCTTACGCTGGCCCATAGTTGCAGGTGAAGTGTGCTGCGTTGGTTATGGAGGAATATGCCACCGTGGGACAGAAGTGGACGGCACAGCCAACCTTGTAGCTTGTAGCCCAAACAATCTGCAAAGACAGGTACACCAGTGACAAAAGCTTTGCCCTCCTCTATTTCACAACAGCGAATTGGCTGAGGAGCAATCCTTGGGCAGCCTTCATGGGGGAAAAGAGCAGTGATGACTGTCAAAATCATAGTTCATTTTGAAAAACACCTGTTTTTTTTTTCTCAGTGCACCAGGTGTTTATTAAAATGACTCTGCAAGAATAACTGGCTGTAACAGTTTTCCTTTCCTGTAAAGGAGAAGGTGAAGTTTGTCTCCTTGGCTTCATGGCAATCCATGAGCTTTTTCTACAGCTCCTACAAGGGCTGATTGCCCCTGTACTAAATTCAGCAGGGAAGTATAGACAAGTTACTAGAAGGCACTGGTGTAATGAGAGGAACGGGGGGGAGGAATGTGTCCTGGCTGCAGTCCTGCCTTTTATCACCACAGCCATGACTAAGATAATCTAGAGGTGAAGGCATCATCCAGTGATCTTCCGTCTGCCAGAAGCCATTCAGTTTGATCCAGCATCCCAGATCTTGTCCTACCATGCACTGCAGACCACAGCCATTGCCTGTTTTTTGGCCACTGCTTGGCTACATCTGACTGCTTGATGGCTGCCCCATTTTCTTTCTGGAAGTAAAATAAACCCAGCATATTTAAAATAATAATGCAGTGACACTTTTCCTCCCCAAGATGGGGACATGTGAGCATCTTGTGGACACAGGCGTAAAATAAGACTACAGCCCTTGGAAAACAGTTCATTGAATCTTCAGCAGAAATCTGGAGTTTCTGTGTCCAAATGGCAACACTGTTTCATGGTTTAGATAGAGAAAGGCAATGCCTACCTGCGTGTAGTGGCCGCATACTCCTCTGCAGGTGTTGGTGGCATAAGTGTAGGCGCTGACCTCATTGTACCACGAGGTGATGGCTCGTTGCACAGTAAAAACAGAAAGTGAGCCAGTCCACAGGTTTTCTCCAACAGCGGTAAATCTGGGATGAGTCTGCCCTGGTTCTTTAAGATATATATTATGTTTAAACAGGCACCTCTTTGCCCAAGCTTTTGCAGTCTTTGCCAAATCTGGATCCCAACTCTGCAAAATAAAGGCAACTGAAAATAACTTTGGTATGTTAACAGTGGAATAATTCAGAGCCACTTTCAGGAAGTGCTGGGTCTCAGTAGTGTATACACCTCAGATTCATTTGTTTTTTGCTCCTGCTGAGACTTACAGAGCTACACGGTAAATTGGCTTGTGATTTGAACTTAGTTACGCATTAACCCTGAGGAAGTTTTTGGGGTGGTGAGTGATCTTGGCTGACTGCTTTGCTGGACAAGAGCTGCATGTCAGTCAGACACAGTGTTTGGGGCGCAATGTGCATTTCCACGCTGTGCTGGCCATGAGAGAACATGTAATTTAAACAGTGAATTTATAGGAAAATAGCAGACTGGAGGGTATGCCTGTTGCACCAATCAGACTGGGGTCTTGTGCAGCCTCCTGCACTAAGGCTTGCAGGTCAGTTCACAAGTACATTAGAATTTTTGGGGCACATTAAACTCAACTCCTTGGTGCAGCTTTGTGTTTGGTGCCTGCAGACGTTAGTGCTGAATTCCTATTTGTGGAATGACTCATTTGCTATTCAATACTACAGAAATTGGTTATCTAAGCAATGGGGTTATGTAAGTGTCGCCTGTTTGCACTGGAGGTGGTGTCTGGTTTTACTGGGTGCAAACAACACACCACTTGTGCACACAAACTGAAGGAACAAATACAGTGTTGTACCTTTTGGGAAATGCAGTAGCACGAGTGTATGCCTAGAGTTGTAGTTACACTTTGTGTCATGTAAATGAAGTTGTTCAGCACTGCTGAACTATTCTGGATTGGAGTTGAAGAAAAAATAATCTTCCCATCAACTATTTCTCAGTTTTGGTTTTATAACTGAGATCATTTGCTTGCTGATTTAGAGAGGGAAAATTGAGTGTAGGATAAGTGAAAAGTGATGCAAGGTAGCAATAAGTCAAAGGAGACTGCTGTGAAGCCCTAATGAAACTGGTGAGATCCTTTCTCCTGGTTTTGAAGGGTCTTGGAACAGCCCTAAGCAACACTTTGGCTGAATGGGAAGGGGTCACATTTGTCAAGGAAAAAAATGTTAGATCAAGTATTGTTATTTTATAATAAATGTATTACAAATATAAGTGGGTGAGCTTTGTTATTTGCAGTTAAAGGAGCCTCTTTCTCGTTTTTCTTTCAGAAACTGTTTTTTCAAAAGGTGAAAATGCCCTGAGTTCAAAGTCTGCGTTTTTACATATCTAGGTGGACAGATATCCACAGCAAATAAAAATTCCCTGTTAAATAAAGGCCAGCTTCTTTTGCTTATTTAAGTGTTAAAGGCCATTCAAGAATTAAGACATACGCTGTTTTCAATTCCAATTCTTTTATTTTCATAATAGATGTTATCAATCATGTATTGTACTGCTTTCTCCATCTTTCTAGAGAAGTCACACTTAAGACTAGGGCTTTTGCAGTGTTTTAAAAGAAACTTTTCATTATTTAATTCTTGTTTTATTTGTAATGATCTTTGTTTGTTTGTTCCTTAAGTAATGCTTTTCAGATTTCAGTTCTTTATTTTTTCAAAAATCAAAATTACGCACAGTTTAAAAAGATGGATACTGCTCTTCTAATACATCATAGCAAGACTTTATTAGTGAAGGGCCAGTAAAACAATTGAGAAAACAGAGTCTGAAGCAATATGTACTGCAAGTTCAGGATGTTGGGCTGAAGATAGCTGAAGTAAAATATATGTCTAGAAAGGAAACTAAATCATTTCCTGTCAGGCTTGCAACTTGAGTTTGCTCACTTATCCCTCCCCAATGGGCACTTCATTTTTAGCATATGGCAACCAGAAATGGTAAATGAGCTTCTCTGGGGGGTATCTTTGGTTAGTGTGCTACTAATTACAGACGTGATTATGTCCTCTTCTGGTGGTGACCATGCAAGACGACAAGAGGAACAAAAGGAAAGAGATCAGAATTAGGACAATTGTGATGGTGCATCTGAGATGCCTGGGGAGGTTATTCCAAGAAGAAATGTGATATCTTGAGTATTACCCAGTAAAAGCACGAAAAGTGAGGGATGTTACAAAAGACAGCTCTCAAGCTGCTGGAATTGAACATCTCACAAATCATAAACAAGCTTCTCAGCCAAAAGCCCGGCTTTGTGCACACGTTTACAGCTTCCTCCTTGCTGGGTTTTCTACATGCTACGCAGCAAGCAGACAAGTGTCATGAGCCATCTGAAAAGAGAGGTGGCCACTTTGGGTATACTTTGAATTATGACAGGTTGTCTGTTGCATGGTGCCTGCAGATATTGTCCCATGATGTGGTCAGGAAGAAGGCAGGGGGGCAGAGGGACTGCATTTGTTGCTTTTGGGCTTCCCCTGCAGTTCCAGCACCTTGGAACAGCTGCGATCTTGGCAGAGTCCATGAGAGACTTGTAAAGAAATCTTAGGGAAAGCTCTCCAACATTGTTTGGCAATGGTCTCTGCCCTTGCTGAGTCAAGTATGAAAGGCTGTGCTTAGGTCTGAACATAAATTACACCCCAGGCTCTTAAGCTTTTGTTTTTAGAGAGGAGGCTTTTCACAGCACAAAACGACAGTGTTACGCTGAGGATTGAAATCTTGGGTTTCAAATGAGGAAGTTAAGCCAGGCAAAACTATACATATACCCAATCATATAAAGCCATCTGATAATCAGAAACTTTTTCCTGCTTTAAAAAAGAAGCAGGTCTCATGACCCAAGAGGTTGACTTTTTTATTTACTTCTTTTTTTTTTCCCTGCATTTGATCACAAAAAACCATCTCTGAGAATTGCAAACATCATTACAATACTACACACTTGCATGTAAGCATGTAAGCCATGAAGATCCCCTTACCATGTAGAGCATGTTGCTTGCTGGTGGATTCACTCCAGACCGGAATCTGTTATGGGTTTGCACACATTCCTCAATAAACTTGGGATCTCCAACATCAGGCAGTTTTGGTGATTCGTAGGAGTCAGAGGAACAACTGAAGTGCAGTAAAGCCAGCACACAAGCAGAAAATCTGCTTGTCATGATTCTCAGCCTCTGGTCTTCCAGCTTTAAGAGCAGAGTGTTTTAGCTGTATGAGGTGGTTTCAGCTCCATCAGCAGCAGTTTTGCTTGAAAGGGTTGTGGGCTGGACTTATCTTAGTCATGGTAATTGAGTATGGCTTTGGTCACAGGAAACGAGTCATATTTCAGGAACGTTACTATGAGAATAAGGAAATTAACAGCAAGTTCGCATCAGAGCTGTGGCAGCTTTGTCTCTTTTTTTTTTCTTTTTTTCTTTAGGAGTGGTGGGTAAGTTTCTTCTCTCTTGTCAGTTGAGCTTCTTTGTTTTTGTTTCTTTGGCCCCCACCATCCCATTCACAACAATAACTGTGGATTGCAGTGAAGTTTTTGGATAAGTTTTCTGCTTTTAATGAAAATAACATTTCTGTTAAGGTTGTTACTCTGAGCCAAAATGCTTTGAGGAATAACTGATTTCTACTACAGTTGTACACTGAGTTTTAACCAGTTTTACTTTGGTTGTACATCAAGTTGTTGGAGGGGTAAGTTTGGCTGAGAACTGAAATTTAAATATGCTGTAATTATTGATGTGTTTCTCCTGAGATCACACATTTCTACTATGTGTTGCTATCAATTTCTCCTCCCAGGCTTTAGCAATCTGTAATTCATTCCCTGTGACTGAAGCCTGCAGCAGTTGGGTGCTATGAAGGTTGGCACTGTCTTGTGCCAGGTGCCTGAGTTTCACAGACGGGAGTTGGGAGCTGACGTTGCATGAACATTGCTCTGGGTGCCCAACACTCCCTGCTCAGATCTACGACCATCATCACCCTCTTCATCACCACTGCCCTTAACTATCACCCGTCCATCAAGCTCTGGCCCTTTCCCACAGTCCCAACCTGCATATTTCTGTAGGAATGTGGTTGTGTTTCTTCTCACTTAAGGTTTATTTTTAGGAATCTGCGTCCTTTGAAAACCTGTGTGTAGGTCTCAGTTATCACTTCTGTGCACGTGGACCTGTAGGTGTTGGGGCTGGTGGCAAGGTCACATTCAGGTTGGTGGTCTGGGGTCATGTTGCGAGCTTGCAATAGTAGCCCCACCAACACATGCTAGGTCCTGTGGATCACACACCTCCAGCTGTTCATGGGGAGATTGTTTACAGGTGAAAAGGTCCTCTGAGGGAATGGTGGATGGGAAAAGCTATGTTCACAGCTCCCATACAGACCATTTTTCAGAGGAGAATAATGTGTTGGGTTGCCCCCTGCCAGCAGTCAAGCACCCACACAGCAGCTCACTCACTCCCCCCTTTCCCAGCAGGATGGGAGGAGAAAACAGGAAGAAGAAAAGTGAGAAAATTAATGTGTCAGGATAAAGACAGTTTAATATGTGTGGAAAGAGGAGGAGGGAAACAAACAAACAAGACCTTCAAGTGATGCAAAGGCAATCACACCACCTCCAATGGCAGACTGACACCCAGCCTCTGAGCAATGGCCACCCTGGGAGCCAGCCCCTCTCCTTTCTCTACCCGTTTTTTTAAAATTTTTTTTCCTCAACACAATGTTATATAGTATAGAATATCCCTTTGGTCAATTCGGGTCGGCTGTCCCAGCTGTGTCCTCCCCTAACCACTTGCCCACGCCCAGCCTACTTGCCATTAAAACATAGAAAAGATGGCAGCAAACAGGAACTGATAATTGTGAAATTAAATATGTATCTTCATATATGGTCACATTTTGCATCACGTGACAAGAGCCCAAACATTTGGGGCTCATTTTTATTGTCTGGGATGCCATGCTCCTTCAGGGCTACAATGTGGCTCAGAAATTGAGTCACTGTGTTCTCAAAACATTAGGACTAAGATAAATGAGGAAAACCAGCTTTAAATATTGATAGCACAGTTATGCATTGCTAATATCAGCCTTTATCTCTTAGCTTGACAGGCAGGCTTGTTTCTCTGACTAACGTGGATAGGAACAATAGGGGTTGAGCACTAAATGTCTCTAAAAGCAAACTGGATCCATCAATAGCTTGGGCTTTTTTAATGAGGCTGAGATCTTCCATTTCTGAGCCAGCATCTGTCCTGGGCCCATTTTGTCTTTCCTCTCCTGTTTTTCCTTCCTGCTCCTCTGCTTTCCTGCCTGTGAGCTCAGGATGTCTGCCATCTACTCTGCATTTTGGAATTTGTCACCATCTCACATCCCAAAATTAAGCTCTCTCCATTGACAACCCATCTTAATCCTTGCTCTATCAACTTTCCCTCGTATTCTCCCAGATATGGAGGACAAAGCTTAACACTCTGAGAGGAGAAGAAAAGAATAATACAACTGACAATAGAATAACTTTAATGGAGACTGATACATATGGGCTAAATAGAGTAAAGGACAAGCTTAATTTCTTTTTCTTTTTTCATAAAAAGTAATACATACAGCTAAATCTCCATCATCTGGGGAAAACAACATCTGGGATGACTGAAAGTTAATGGGCATGAGTCACTGCTTCTTTTGGGTACAGTGTGCTGCTTCAGCCCTGTCTCTGTGATGCCCCAGCTCTGCAGGAGGCTTGTTAGCACAGCCTACATGCTGCCTCTAGCAACCAATCCCTGAGCCAGAACTAAGACACTTGTACAGACACAGAAGACTGTTGCAGCTACTGCAAATAAATTACACCAACTCTATGCACAGCCATTTATATCTTGCCTTGAGGGAAGAAGCCTCTTCTGTGCTGGACAAGCACCACGAGGATAATGGAGACATGACCAAGTGTTTCTTTAAATGTGTGCAATTCTATGAGAGTAATAGAGTGATAAGATCAATATCAGTAATTTAACTAATCATTACTCATAAAAAAATGTGTGTGGAAACCATTTTTGTACTAAAAGAACAGCACCAGCGCTCAGTACAAAAAACAGCAGCCTTAAAATTGTGACACTGAGACAGTACTGGTCGCAAGAGGGATGCGGATGCTCAGCAGGAGGGATGTGTGGCGGCGTGGGTGGTCTGGGGGGACGAGGCTGTGGTGGCTGGGGCTGTGTATCCCAGTCTGGGTACCAGTAGGCATAATCTGAAAAACAGTGAAGAAACAGGTGTTAAGATCCATCAAACTTAGCTATACTTATAGGAAAGCAATTAAGAACAATGTGATACGTACCTATCAGCTTCTCACGTTCTGTATTTTCTGTAAAGAGATGAGGAGATAAAATGTGAGTGTCCTTGAGTGGTGGGTCTTAGTGCAAAGAGATAAGCCACTGCTGGTGCCTGGCTGATTGAACTGATGATGCAAGCCAGTGCCTAAAGCATCCTGCAAGGGGGAAGCAGGCCAATGGGAGCAGGTTCCCAGCTAGTGTGGGGCTCATTTTTTTTTATTGAATTGAAAGAGAAGCAGAAAAGAAGCAGTTGTATTAGGAAGAATTTGTGTAATGAGGTGGAGGGAATAGCAAATAAAAACAAAACATGAGATTTATTTAAAATTGATATACAAACCAAATTTAAGTAGTTACAGACAGAAAAATATAACTACTAAATTCATCACAGAGGGATGCCTTTACTAAGAGCTTTGATGCATTTGCAGGATTGGCTCCATGCATCCTATTGGAATTGCTGATTTGCCCTATAGGAGAAGATGGTAAAGTGGGTCGCAAGTTCTAGAACTTTATTTTAAAAATTTCTCTTCCTCCTCTTCCTCCTCCTAATCTTTGAGATGTTCCTAGTTTTCCTGTGATGCATCCATCTGAGACTTCACGATGAGTCAGCCAGGATATCACAGAAGGAAATAAGAGTACCAAATTCTCAGTTATTTCCATAGCTGAAGCTAAGTAGAGCCTGGCTAGTATACACCATCTCCATTAAATATCTGTATAGAATTCGTAACTGATTGCATGCCTTTTAATATCTGTCTACTTAAGACACTATTTCTGACTAGTTTGGAACCAGGTGTAAAGACATAAAGGTCCACAGCTGCAAACTGCTGTGGAAAAACTAGGTCTCACTGCTATATTTCAGAACATTATGGAAGTTAGAAATCAGTGTGCTTCTCAGCATAGTTGTATTATTAATTCAGACCTATAGTTGTGCGGAAAATGTGATAGGACATATTAAACAAGCAAGGAAGCAGAAGTTAAATGTACTATTTCTGCTAGGAAAGAAGAACCATACAGGGAGTATTTGTTAGGGCTAAAGATTTAGATTTGCTTCCTAATCAGATAAAAGGAGGAAAGTAGTCTAACTGATACTTCTTTTCATCAGAAACTCTGTTTTCTACCCTTGAGAGTCTGCAACAGCAAAGTATTTAAATTTATTCTTCTTTATTTATTTATTTATTTATTTTATTTATTTATTTATTTATTATTCTTTATTCCTCTTACCAGGGTTTGGTACTGTTGCTGTGTGTTAGGCTACAGATATACTATGGACTTAGGGCAAATTGACTAATTGTTATATTTCCACTGATAATAATGCCACTTTTATTTCTATGTAATTTTCTTAGCTGATCACTTTGATCTTACCACAGAGCTTGTCTATACACTTCTCATTACTGCATCCACTGCATGGTCGTCCTTCTTTATATGGTTTTCTTGGGTAATTTCCCCTGCAAAGCAGAAGAACAGTATTTCATTAGCTCAGTTGTTTGAAAAGCAATTTAAACACATGGTTTCATCAGATTGTTAGAATAAGTTATCATGAAAAGGCATTGGGGGAGGGGAACGCCTTTACCCAAAACCTGATCACTGCAATTGTTTGAAATTTCTTTTAGATTAGATTAAAGCTCTCATTGTCATGGGGAGCAGCTACCTGGTAACTCTCACCACTTGAAGTTAATGATACTTCTCAGGCAATACTGTCTTACTCCATATAAGAATACAAGAATCTGCCTCTAGTCCCTCATTACCCACCTGTATTTTAAAACCAAATCTGTAAAAGGTAAATCCAGAAATAGTAAGGCATGCAATGAACTAGAGGACTGTCTTCCTTTCATTTCTTCAATTAAAATGTCTTTTTTGAGGTTCAAGTGGGGCCACAGAAAGGTGTACTCTTTCTCAAGCAGAAAGCCTGCACCTTCCCCACTTTTCCTGCAGAGACTGAAGTAAAACCAATTTTATTGCACCATATTTGTTATGGTGAGTGCTCTCATCTATGACCTGCTCTCTTGCTTTTTTAGAAAGGGATCTTCTGCATCTCTGGCTATGTACAGCAGCTTCTGCTCTCAGTGGCCAGGGAAGTTTCCCTTAAACTGATGACATGTGAACACAGGGTCTCCCGAAATTGTCAGCATCTGATACCAGGTCAGTTATAGGATAATTAAAAGATTAAAAAACCCACCAACAAATGCCATAGTTAACTTACGCTGGCCCATAATCACAAACAAAATGTGCTGCTCTGGAGATTCCTGGCAAATTTTCAACTGTATTGCAGAAGTGAACCGCGCAGCCAACTTTGTAACTCTCTGCCCAAACGACCTGAAGGGCAAAGGGAAACATATACCTCATCTGTTCAAAGACTGAAAAAGCAACAGCATGAAGGAATGAAGGAGAAGGGAAGGATCTTGTGGAAATTTAAAACAGTTGACACAGAAGCAACATTAACAACCTGAAGAGCAGCTGAGACAAACAACTGGTTGATAGATGGCTTTGCATTTATTATGCAGCTCCCCCGGAAACACAACATTGTCAGGGCATAATCCCTGTCCACCATTACTGGAGATAGGACTTGGACATCCATGAAGGTTTGGAATATTTGTTTCCAATCTCATGCAGCAGTAAACCAGGCTGTGAAAAGCCCTGCTGTAACTTCTGTTCTAAAGCAGTCTGTTCCAAGACTGTACCTGGTTTTGCTGTGAAACTATTACACTATAAGCCATTGGGCATGTAAGACTCACCTGCGTGTAGTGACCACATACGCCAGTACATTTATTACTGTTGAAATCATAGGCTTTGACTTCATTAAACCAACTCCTGAGAGCTGCATCCACAGAGAAGATAGTGGCTGTGCCAGTCCAGATGTTTTCTCCAACAGGGGTGAAAGTGGGGTGCACCTTCCCCGGCATTTTAAGGTAGATATTGTGCTTAAACGTGCACTTCTTTGCCCACGCTTTGGCAGTCTTAGCTAAAGCAGCATCCCATGACTGTAGAAAAGGAAGAAAACATAATATAACCTACACTGCAGTGACTTAGCTGAATTCAAATATTTTTAAACAGAAACTTTTAAGGATTATTTTCCCCTTTTCTGCTTCCCATCCCTGCATTCAGTTTCTTTCTCTGACTGTACATTTCTACTTCCGTGGCATTTTTCTTTGCATCTTTCTCCCTTAGGTACTGTAGGACACGTAGTATCTATGCACTGTCCTGTGGCATCTGGATCACAGACTTTAAGCTTCTACACCTGAAAGGAGGTAATTGGGTGAGGGGCTTGAGGGGCTTTATGCCTAGGAACTATTGGGTCTCCAGCGATTTTTGCTTTCCCATCCTGAGGGGCACAAGTGATGATTTGAGGAAATGGTCTGAGAAACTTGCAGAAAGATTTTATGCCACTGAGTGACCAGAAGATGGAGGAGGATGATCCTCCTCAATTATGGAGGGCTTTCATAAAGCCATGGAGAGTGCTCTGCAGCTTTAATCAGAGACAGGGACATCTTGTGTGAAGTAGGTAAATAAACCATAATAACTTGCTCCTTCCAATACAAATACCAGAGACTATCAAACAAAGCCAGGAATTAACAAGTCCACATCAAATGCAAGGAGATATCGTCACACAACTTGTGGTCAGGCTGTGCAGCATTCTGCTAAGCAATGCTAGGGAAGATAAAAACTTGCATGAGCAAAAAAAAAAGCCACACAAGAAAAATTCCTTGAGAGGTTTTAAGTACAATACAGCACCTTTCATTGAAGAAGTTTCTATATATTTGCCCTGCTGGTATTCCAGGCTTACTGAATCTTTGTTCCGAGGAGCTGTTTGTGCACTAGCATTTTAAATTAAACCTTGAGTTTGGTTGTGTTTTTTTTTAAATGGTAAGAAACTAAAAGCACAAGTAGTCCAAATTTTACCCCTTTCTTACAAACTTCCTTTCATAGAAATGATTCATATTGTGCATGCGGTTATGCATCTGACTTCCTTTCCAGCTCTGCAGAACTGCTGGAGGGCTCAGAGCTGGGGTTACCTCCCTGAGCTAGCTATCTACCTTTTTATTTACGTATTCCACCGAACAAGCTGAGACTTATCCATAGCATGTTCTGATATCCATTGTATTTACAGCCCAGATATTAATATCCCTGCTTTTCAGCCCAGATATTAATATCCCTACTCATCAAATGTTGCTACAGCAAATGGTATTTGCCGTATTTTGAATGGATGTCTTGGCAAATCCCTTTCTTCAAGACTTGTTCTAGAATGAAAGAAACACAGGTAAGGATGAATTTTCAACAAATCCTCTTGTGCAGATTGTCTGTTCAGGAGTTTTTTAATACCAAACAACTTCCCCATATGAAACCTGTACTAACATAAAGCAGATTCTTATCTCTCTTAAAAGGAGATAAATGTAATTCTGAGAACTGAACACTGTTTTTTGCAACACAGCCCTTTGTTCCGGCTGAAGTTTAGAGTAGCAATCCTTCCCTAAACAAGCAATTCATTTCAAATTATTAAAATGAAAAAATGGTGTGAAAATTAATGGGTTTTCTATTTTCTACAAAGAGCTAACATATATAGCACAAAAATCACTGACTGAAAGGGAAAGAAAAGCAAATGAAGTATAAGATGGAGTAGATCAGCAGTACAATCTATATTAAATCTATATTTAAAACAGATTATGAACACCTCCTTACCATGCGAAACATATTGCTGGCTGGTGGATTCACTTTGGAGCGAAATGTGTTGTGAGCTCTCACACAGTCTTCAATGAACTTTGCATCTCCTATGTCAGGCAAGGAATATTGTGGGTAAGCATGGCAGCAAGAGAAGAGATCCAGTAGGAACAATGCAGCAACAAGAAATGTGATTTTCATAATTCTTCAATGCTTTCAGTACTATTTTTTTAAAGCTTTTCAAAGAAAAATCTCTTAGGTGAAGATAATACTGGCAAGCAGCTCTTCAGAGGTTGTCCTCTGGGTGTGGAAGCACTTGAAAGTGTCAAAGTAATAGGAAGTGAAATTGCTTCATATGCTCTATATGACATCATAGCTGGCTGTCAAAGGGTAAACTGTGAAATAGGCATTTGCTGTGCATGTTAGCAAGGAGCAATGCTCCAGGTACACTTCTGTCTTTTCTTTGAGCATGCTCCATTCTGGTTGACTGCCAAACCATTCTGTGACTGGAAGTCTTATCTGGACTGATGCCGCAGAACAGCTTTCCTAAAACCTGCGTCAACCGTAAAAATCATAGCTCTGACAAAATACAAAACTGCCGTTTGGCTTAGTCATGCCAGCTCAATTAAAATTATTTTGCAGGACCTTGCTTCCATTTCAGAATTTTTCTGGGAGTAAACAGAACTAGAGAAACTGAATTTATTAAAATTTCACTTCACTGAAAGGAAAAAACAAGTTTCTGAACAGCAGCTTGCTGCAGGACAGACCTTCTGACCTGGCTTGGTGTGTATCAAAAGTATGCAAGAGCATAAGAACAACCATATGTTTTAAGAGCTCAGGTCCTGTAACTCGGGTAGGTTTACAGAGAAAAAACATTGTAGATTGTAAACAACGTTCATGGGGCTGATTCCCTGCTCAGTTTTGCAGGTCAGGCCTTATCCTGCTTAAATAACCTTTCTAATCATGTGCACTCCTGAAGCC
>NW_009704902.1:0-1295 GCF_000703405.1 Apaloderma vittatum
CGCGGGGACGCAGGCAGCTTCTCCCCGCTCCAGCCCGTCGTACCTTGCTGAGGATTTCCTCGGTGTCCGACTGCAGCTCGGCGCTCAGCTGCATGCGCGACAAGTGAGCCTGCAGCAGGAGGTTGGTCTTGACGTGGGGATCGTTGAATTTGGGGTTGGTCAGCTTGTGGGGAACTTTTTGGGCCAGCTACGGGGAGAAACGGTAAATCCATCAGTGGTTTTAACGCTGAAAAAACAGCTTCTTTCTGTCCCCTCCACCCCTCACCTGTCGCAGCAGGTTGTCCTCGTGGTGCCTGATGGGGATGTTCTCGTACTCGGCAGCGTTGGAGATGATCTCGATGAGCCCTCGCACCTTGGTCTTGGCGTTGAGGGACATGCTGAAGAGCTCTGGGGAAGGCGGAGAGAGGGGTCAGGGAAAAACCAGACAACGCGGCACCTGTCTCTCCGTCACCCGCGGCACGGTCCCTCGGGGAGCCCTCACCGATGGTGGTGTAGTTGATGTAGTAGTAGGCAGCGATCATGCCCAGGTTGAGAGGAGCCACATCCATCTCGTCCTCGATGCTGATGCACTTGGATTGCTCCAAGTCACTGAGAGTCTGTTCCACCAGCTCGGAGAGGTGATCCGAGAGGTGCCTGTGTGACACGCCTGCGGGCACAGCGGTGTCAGAAACTCCCCGGGATGGAGAAAATCTGCTTTTTTTTCCCCCTCCCCTGACAGGAAAACAGTCTCTAATATCCTCCAACCCTGTACAGAGCCCTCTGCTCACCTTGCAGGTTGTAGTAGTTTGGATTCTGTGTCATCCTGCGATAGAGGAACGTCCAGGTGAGGTAGTCCACCGCGTCCTGCTTGTTTTCGATGGTCTTGGTGACAATCTCGGCATTAAAGTGATCGTGCATGCAGTGGTCCAAGTGGGACTCCACCGGCAGGGGCTCGTAGAGGAACTTCTTGAAGAAATCCTACAAGAGAGGAGGAGGACATAAATCCCAGCACCTCCAAAATCCTGGAGCACCTGCAGGGCTCTGAGGAAGGGAGAAGCAATTCAGGGCCTCAGGTGGCCGTCTCGCTCCTCACCCACCTTCTTGGAGCCCTGGCACATGATGACGCAGCGGCCCTCGTCGTCCTGCAGCGGGCGGTTGGCGTGGCCGACCATCTGCAGCACGTCGTAGATGGGGTAATCCACGTACCTGGCACACGGAGAGAGAGTTAAAGCAAAGCTCCGTGGCAAGGTGACAGCGCTCCCCGGCCTCTGCGCGGATCACAGACTCACAGAATCACAGAATGTCCGGGGTTGGAA